>NC_141687.1:1057384348-1057616848 GCF_964263255.1 Lissotriton vulgaris
TGGGGCGGCGCAAGACCGTACGGACGAGTGAACAGGAGCCATTTTGTACCGAGTGATTCTGCCTGTGTGCATGTAGACAAACCAGGCAGCAGCATGAGCATGTGATTCGGTAAAATAACAAGCATTTACAATGCAATGGTTTTGCCTTTGTTAAAGTTAGAGCTATTGGCATTGCTCTTGACACTCTGAAGCTCCACTCTGCATTCTGAAGCTCCACTCTGCACTCTGAAGCTCCACTCTGCACTCTGAAGCTCCACTCTGAAGCTCCACTCTGAAGCTCCACTCTGAAGCTCCACTCTGAAGCTCCACTCTGAAGCTCCACTCTGCACTCTGAAGCTCCACTCTGCACTCTGAAGCTCCACTCTGCACTCTGAAGCTCCACTCTGCACTCTGAAGCTCCACTCTGAATCTCCACTCTGCACTCTGAAGCTCCACTCTGAAGCTCCACTCTGCACTCTGAAGCTCCACTCTGCACTCTGAAGCTCCACTCTGAAGCTCCACTCTGAAGCTCCACTCTGAAGCTCCACTCTGAAGCTCCACTCTGAAGCTCCACTCTGAAGCTCCACTCTGAAGCTCCACTCTGAATCTCCACTCTCCACTCTGAATCTGCACTCGGAATCTCCACTCTGCACTCTGAATCTCCACTCTGAATCTGCACTCTGAAGCTCCACTCTGCACTCTGAATCTCCACTCTGAATCTGCACTCTGAAGCTCCACTCTGCACTCTGAATCTCCACTCTGAATCTGCACTCTGAATCTCCACTCTGCACTCTGAATCTCCACTCTGCACTCTGAAGCTCCACTCTGCACTCTGAAGCTCCACTCTGAATCTGCACTCTGAAGCTCCACTCTGAATCTGCACTCTGAAGCTCCACTCTGCACTCTGAAGCTCCACTCTGAATCTGCACTCTGAAGCTCCACTCTGCACTCTGAAGCTCCACTCTGCACTCTGAAGCTCCACTCTGCACTCTGAAGCTCCACTCTGAATCTGCACTCTGAAGCTCCACTCTGCACTCTGAAGCTCCACTCTGAAGTTCCACTCTGAATCTGCACTCTGAAGCTCCACTCTGAAGCTCCACTCTGAAGCTCCACTCTGAAGCTCCACTCTGAAGCTCCACTCTGAAGCTCCACTCTGAAGCTCCACTCTGAAGCTCCACTCTGAAGCTCCACTCTGAAGCTCCACTCTGCACTCTGAAGCTCCACTCTGAAGCTCCACTCTGAAGCTCCACTCTGAAGCTCCACTCTGAAGCTCCACTCTGAAGCTCCACTCTGAAGCTCCACTCTGAAGCTCCACTCTGCACTCTGAAGCTCCACTCTGCACTCTGAAGCTCCACTCTGCACTCTGAAGCTCCACTCTGCACTCTGAAGCTCCACTCTGAATCTCCACTCTCCACTCTGAATCTGCACTCTGAAGCTCCACTCTGCACTCTGAAGCTCCACTCTGCACTCTGAAGCTCCACTCTGCACTCTGAAGCTCCACTCTGCACTCTGAAGCTCCACTCTGCACTCTGAAGCTCCACTCTGCACTCTGAAGCTCCACTCTGCACTCTGAATCTGCACTCTGAAGCTCCACTCTGAATCTCCACTCTGCACTCTGAAGCTCCACTCTGCACTCTGAAGCTCCACTCTGCACTCTGAAGCTCCACCCTGAATCTCCACTCTCCACTCTGAATCTGCACTCTGAATCTCCACTCTGCACTCTGAATCTCCACTCTGAATCTGCACTCTGAAGCTCCACTCTGAATCTGCACTCTGCACTCTGAATCTTCACTCTGACTCTGCACTCTGAAGCTCCACTCTGCACTCTGAAGCTCCACTCTGAATCTGCACTCTGAAGCTCCACTCTGCACTCTGAATCTGCACTCTGAAGCTCCACTCTGAATCTGCACTCTGAATCTCCACTCTGCACTCTGAATCTCCACTCTGAATCTGCACTCTGAAGCTCCACTCTGAATCTGCACTCTGAAGCTCCACTCTGCACTCTGAATCTTCACTCTGACTCTGCACTCTGAAGCTCCACTCTGCACTCTGAAGCTCCACTCTGAATCTGCACTCTGAAGCTCCACTCTGCACTCTGAATCTGCACTCTGAAGCTCCACTCTGAATCTGCACTCTGAAGCTCCACTCTGCACTCTAAAGCTCCACTCTGAATCTGCACTCTGAAGCTCCACTCTGCACTCTAAAGCTCCACTCTGAATCTGCACTCTGAAGCTCCACTCTGCACTCTAAAGCTCCACTCTGAATCTGCACTCTGAAGCTCCACTCTGCACTCTAAAGCTCCACTCTGAATCTGCACTCTAAAGCTCCACTCTGAATCTGCACTCTGAAGCTCCACTCTGCACTCTGAAGCTCCACTCTGAATCTGCACTCTGAAGCTCCACTCTGCACTCTAAAGCTCCACTCTGAATCTGCACTCTGAAGCTCCACTCTGCACTCTAAAGCTCCACTCTGAATCTGCACTCTGAAGCTCCACTCTGCACTCTAAAGCTCCACTCTGAATCTGCACTCTGAAGCTCCACTCTGCACTCTAAAGCTCCACTCTGAATCTGCACTCTGAAGCTCCACTCTGCACTCTAAAGCTCCACTCTGAATCTGCACTCTGAAGCTCCACTCTGCACTCTAAAGCTCCACTCTGAATCTGCACTCTGAAGCTCCACTCTGCACTCTAAAGCTCCACTCTGAATCTGCACTCTGAAGCTCCACTCTGCACTCTAAAGCTCCACTCTGAATCTGCACTCTAAAGCTCCACTCTGAATCTGCACTCTGAAGCTCCACTCTGCATTCTGAAGCTCCACTCTGCATTCTGAAGCTCCACTCTGAATCTGCAGCTCCACTCTGAATCTGCAGCTCCACTCTGAATCTGCAGCTCCACTCTGAATCTGCAGCTCCACTCTGAATCTGCAGCTCCACTCTGAATCTGCAGCTCCACTCTGAATCTGCAGCTCCACTCTGAATCTGCAGCTCCACTCTGAATCTGCAGCTCCACTCTGAATCTGCAGCTCCACTCTGAATCTGCAGCTCCACTCTGAATCTGCAGCTCCACTCTGAATCTGCAGCTCCACTCTGAATCTCCACTCTGCACTCTGAAGCTCCACTCTGCACTCTGAAGCTCCACCCTGAATCTCCACTCTCCACTCTGAATCTGCACTCTGAATCTCCACTCTGCACTCTGAATCTCCACTCTGCACTCTGAATCTCCACTCTGCACTCTGAATCTCCACTCTGAATCTGCACTCTGAAGCTCCACTCTGAATCTGCACTCTGAAGCTCCACTCTGCACTCTGAATCTCCACTCTGCACTCTGAAGCTCCACTCTGAAGCTCCACTCTGAAGCTCCACTCTGAAGCTCCACTCTGAAGCTCCACTCTGAAGCTCCACTCTGAAGCTCCACTCTGAAGCTCCACTCTGAAGCTCCACTCTGAAGCTCCACTCTGAAGCTCCACTCTGAAGCTCCACTCTGAAGCTCCACTCTGAAGCTCCACTCTGATGCTCCACTCTGAAGCTGCACTCTGAAGCTGCACTCTGATGCTCCACTCTGAATCTGCACTCTGATGCTCCACTCTGAATCTGCACTCTGATGCTCCACTCTGAATCTGCACTCTGATGCTCCACTCTGAAGCTCCGAAGCTCCACTCTGAAGCTCCACTCTGCACTCTGAAGCTCCACTCTGAAGCTCCACTCTGAAGCTCCACTCTGAAGCTCCACTCTGAAGCTCCACTCTGAAGCTCCACTCTGAAGCTCCACTCTGAAGCTCCACTCTGAAGCTCCACTCTGAAGCTCCACTCTGATGCTCCACTCTGAAGCTCCACTCTGAAGCTCCACTCTGAAGCTCCACTCTGATGCTCCACTCTGATGCTCCACTCTGATGCTCCACTCTGAATCTGCACTCTGATGCTCCACTCTGAATCTGCACTCTGATGCTCCACTCTGAATCTGCACTCTGATGCTCCACTCTGAATCTGCAGCTCCACTCTGCACTCTGCAGCTTGAATCTGCACTCTGAATCTGCACTCTGAATCTGCACTCTGAATCTGCACTCTGAATCTGCACTCTGAATCTGCACTCTGAATCTGCACTCTGAATCTGCACTCTGAATCTGCACTCTGAATCTGCACTCTGAATCTGCACTCTGAATCTGCACTCTGAATCTCCACTCTGAATCTGCACTCTGAATCTCCACTCTGAATCTCCACTCTGAAGCTCCACTCTGAAGCTCCACTCTGAAGCTCCACTCTGAAGCTCCACTCTGAAGCTCCACTCTGAAGCTCCACTCTGAAGCTCCACTCTGCAGCTCCACTCTGCAGCTCCACTCTGAAGCTCCACTCTGAAGCTCCACTCTGAAGCTCCACTCTGAAGCTCCACTCTGAAGCTCCACTCTGAAGCTCCACTCTGAAGCTCCACTCTGAAGCTCCACTCTGAAGCTCCACTCTGAAGCTCCACTCTGAAGCTCCACTCTGAAGCTCCAATCTCCACTCTGAAGCTCCACTCTGCACTCTGAATCTGCAGCTCCACTCTGCACTCTGAAGCTCCACTCTGAAGCTCCACTCTGAAGCTCCACTCTGAAGCTCCACTCTGAAGCTCCACTCTGCACTCTGAATCTGCAGCTCCACTCTGCACTCTGAAGCTCCACTCTGAAGCTCCACTCTGAAGCTCCACTCTGAAGCTCCACTCTGAAGCTCCACTCTGAAGCTCCACTCTGAAGCTCCACTCTGAAGCTCCACTCTGAAGCTCCACTCTGAATCTGCAGCTCCACTCTGCACTCTGAAGCTCCACTCTGAAGCTCCACTCTGAAGCTCCACGCTGAAGCTCCACGCTGAAGCTCCACGCTGAAGCTCCACGCTGAAGCTCCACGCTGAAGCTCCACTCTGAAGCTCCACTCTGAAGCTCCACTCTGAAGCTCCACTCTGAAGCTCCACTCTGAAGCTCCACTCTGAAGCTCCACTCTGCACTCTGAAGCTCCACTCTGCACTCTGAAGCTCCACTCTGCACTCTGAAGCTCCACTCTGCACTCTGAAGCTCCACTCTGCACTCTGAAGCTCCACTCTGCACTCTGAAGCTCCACTCTGCACTCTGAAGCTCCACTCTGACTCTGCACTCTGAAGCTCCACTCTGCACTCTGAAGCTCCACTCTGAATCTGCACTCTGAAGCTCCACTCTGCACTCTGAATCTGCACTCTGAAGCTCCACTCTGAAGCTCCACTCTGAAGCTCCACTCTGAAGCTCCACTCTGAAGCTCCACTCTGAAGCTCCACTCTGAAGCTCCACTCTGCACTCTGAAGCTCCACTCTGCACTCTGAAGCTCCACTCTGCACTCTGAAGCTCCACTCTGCACTCTGAAGCTCCACTCTGCACTCTGAAGCTCCACTCTGAAGCTCCACTCTGAAGCTCCACTCTGAAGCTCCACTCTGCACTGTGAAGCTCCACTCTGCACTGTGAAGCTCCACTCTGAAGCTCCACTTGTCACTCTGAAGCTCCACTCTGAAGCTCCACTTGTCACTCTGAAGCTCCACTCTGAAGCTCCACTCTGCACTCGGAAGCTCCACTCTGAAGCTCCACTTTGAAGCTCCACTCTGAAGCTCCACTCTGAAGCTCCACTCTGAAGCTCCACTCTGAAGCTCCACTCTGAAGCTCCACTCTGCACTGTGAAGCTCCACTCTGAAGCTCCACTCTGCACTGTGAAGCTCCACTCTGAAGCTCCACTTGTCACTCTGAAGCTCCACTCTGAAGCTCCACTTGTCACTCTGAAGCTCCACTCTGAAGCTCCACTTTGAAGCTCCACTCTGAAGCTCCACTTTGAAGCTCCACTCTGAAGCTCCACTCTGAAGCTCCACTCTGAAGCTCCACTCTGAAGCTCCACTCTGAAGCTCCACTCTGCACTCTGAAGCTCCACTCTGAAGCTCCACTCTGAAGCTCCACTCTGAAGCTCCACTCTGCACTCTGAAGCTCCACTCTGAAGCTCCACTCTGAAGCTCCACTCTGAAGCTCCACTCTGAAGCTCCACTCTGAAGCTCCACTCTGCACTCTGAAGCTCCACTCTGCACTCTGAAGCTCCACTCTGCACTCTGAAGCTCCACTCTGCACTCTGAAGCTCCACTCTGCACTCTGAAGCTCCACTCTGCACTCTGAAGCTCCACTCTGAAGCTCCACTCTGCACTCTGAAGCTCCACTCTGCACTCTGAAGCTCCACTCTGAAGCTCCACTCTGCACTCTGAAGCTCCACTCTGAAGCTCCACTCTGAAGCTCCACTCTGAAGCTCCACTCTGAAGCTCCACTCTGAAGCTCCACTCTGAAGCTCCACTCTGAAGCTCCACTCTGAAGCTCCACTCTGCACTCTGAAGCTCCACTCTGCACTCTGAAGCTCCACTCTGCACTCTGAAGCTCCACTCTGCACTCTGAAGCTCCACTCTGAAGCTCCACTCTGAAGCTCCACTCTGAAGCTCCACTCTGAAGCTCCACTCTGAAGCTCCACTCTGCACTCTGAAGCTCCACTCTCCACTCTGAAGCTCCACTCTGAAGCTCCACTCTCCACTCTGAAGCTCCACTCTGAAGCTCCACTCTGAAGCTCCACTCTGAAGCTCCACTCTGAAGCTCCACTCTGCACTCTGAAGCTCCACTCTGAAGCTCCACTCTGAAGCTCCACTCTGAAGCTCCACTCTCCACTCTGAAGCTCCACTCTCCACTCTGAAGCTCCACTCTCCACTCTGAAGCTCCACGCTCCACTCTGAAGCTCCACGCTCCACTCTGAAGCTCCACGCTCCACTCTGAAGCTCCACTCTGAAGCTCCACTCTGAAGCTCCACGCTCCACTCTGAAGCTCCACTCTGAAGCTCCACTCTGAAGCTCCACTCTGAAGCTCCACTTTGAAGCTCCACTTTGAAGCTCCACTTTGAAGCTCCACTCTGAAGCTCCACTCTGAAGCTCCACTCTGAAGCTCCACTCTGAAGCTCCACTCTGCACTCTGAAGCTCCACTCTGCACTCTGAAGCTCCACTCTGCACTCTGAAGCTCCACTCTGAAGCTCCACTCTGCACTCTGAAGCTCCACTCTGAAGCTCCACTCTGAAGCTCCACTCTGAAGCTCCACTCTGAAGCTCCACTCTGAAGCTCCACTCTGAAGCTCCACTCTGAAGCTCCACGCTCCACTCTGAAGCTCCACTCTGAAGCTCCACGCTCCACTCTGAAGCTCCACTCTGAAGCTCCACTCTGAAGCTCCACTCTGAAGCTCCACTCTGAAGCTCCACTCTGAAGCTCCACTTTGAAGCTCCACTCTGAAGCTCCACTCTGCACTGTGAAGCTCCACTCTGCACTGTGAAGCTCCACTCTGCACTCTGAAGCTCCACTCTGCACTCTGAAGCTCCACTCTGCACTCTGAAGCTCCACTCTGCACTCTGAAGCTCCACTCTGAAGCTCCACTCTGAAGCTCCACTCTGAAGCTCCACTCTGAAGCTCCACTCTGAAGCTCCACTCTGAAGCTCCACTCTGAAGCTCCACTCTCCACTCTGAAGCTCCACTCTGAAGCTCCACTCTGAAGCTCCACTCTGAAGCTCCACTCTGAAGCTCCACTCTGAAGCTCCACTCTGAAGCTCCACTCTGAAGCTCCACTCTGCACTCTGAAGCTCCACTCTGCACTCTGAAGCTCCACTCTGCACTCTGAAGCTCCACTCTGAAGCTCCACTCTGCACTCTGAAGCTCCACTCTGAAGCTCCACTCTGAAGCTCCACTCTGAAGCTCCACTCTGAAGCTCCACTCTGAAGCTCCACTCTGAAGCTCCACTCTGAAGCTCCACTCTGCACTGTGAAGCTCCACTCTGCACTGTGAAGCTCCACTCTGAAGCTCCACTCTGAAGCTCCACTCTGAAGCTCCACTCTGAAGCTCCACTCTGAAGCTCCACTCTGCACTGTGAAGCTCCACTCTGAAGCTCCACTCTGAAGCTCCACTCTGAAGCTCCACTCTGAAGCTCCACTCTGAAGCTCCACTCTGAAGCTCCACTCTGAAGCTCCACTCTGAAGCTCCACTCTGCACTCTGAAGCTCCACTCTGAAGCTCCACTCTGCACTGTGAAGCTCCACTCTGCACTCTGAAGCTCCACTCTGCACTCTGAAGCTCCACTCTGAAGCTCCACTCTGAAGCTCCACTCTGAAGCTCCACTCTGCACTCTGAAGCTCCACTCTGCACTCTGAAGCTCCACTCTGAAGCTCCACGCTCCACTCTGAAGCTCCACTCTGAAGCTCCACGCTCCACTCTGAAGCTCCACTCTGAAGCTCCACGCTCCACTCTGAAGCTCCACTCTGAAGCTCCACGCTCCACTCTGAAGCTCCACTCTGAAGCTCCACGCTCCACTCTGAAGCTCCACTCTGAAGCTCCACGCTCCACTCTGAAGCTCCACTCTGAAGCTCCACGCTCCACTCTGAAGCTCCACTCTGAAGCTCCACTCTGAAGCTCCACTCTGAAGCTCCACTCTGAAGCTCCACTCTGAAGCTCCACTCTGAAGCTCCACTCTGAAGCTCCACTCTGAAGCTCCACTCTGAAGCTCCACTCTGAAGCTCCACTCTGCACTGTGAAGCTCCACTCTGAAGCTCCACTCTGCACTCTGAAGCTCCACTCTGCACTCTGAAGCTCCACTCTGCACTCTGAAGCTCCACTCTGCACTCTGAAGCTCCACTCTGAAGCTCCACTCTGAAGCTCCACTCTGAAGCTCCACTCTGAAGCTCCACTCTGAAGCTCCACTCTGAAGCTCCACTCTGAAGCTCCACTCTGAAGCTCCACTCTGCACTCTGAAGCTCCACTCTGAAGCTCCACTCTGAAGCTCCACTCTGCACTCTGAAGCTCCACTCTGCACTCTGAAGCTCCACTCTGCACTCTGAAGCTCCACTCTGCACTCTGAAGCTCCACTCTGCACTCTGAAGCTCCACTCTGCCCTCTGAAGCTCCACTCTGCCCTCTGAAGCTCCACTCTGCCCTCTGAAGCTCCACTCTGCCCTCTGAAGCTCCACTCTGAAGCTCCACTCTGAAGCTCCACTCTGAAGCTCCACTCTGAAGCTCCACTCTGAAGCTCCACTCTGAAGCTCCACTCTGAAGCTCCACTCTGAAGCTCCACTCTGCACTCTGAAGCTCCACTCTGCACTCTGAAGCTCCACTCTGCACTCTGAAGCTCCACTCTGCACTCTGAAGCTCCACTCTGCCCTCTGAAGCTGCACTCTGAAGCTCCACTCTGCACTCTGAAGCTCCACTCTGCACTCTGAAGCTCCACTCTGCCCTCTGAAGCTCCACTCTGCCCTCTGAAGCTCCACTCTGCCCTCTGAAGCTCCACTCTGCCCTCTGAAGCTCCACTCTGAAGCTCCACTCTGAAGCTCCACTCTGAAGCTCCACTCTGAAGCTCCACTCTGAAGCTCCACTCTGAAGCTCCACTCTGAAGCTCCACTCTGCACTCTGAAGCTCCACTCTGCACTCTGAAGCTCCACTCTGCACTCTGAACGGTCAGACTCCAAAAATCGGCCCTATTCACAATAGTATTATTTCACCTGCGTGAATATAAGTCTTTGAAATTCTGGCCAGTGGTAATACACACAAGTAATATAAAATTGTTGTTCCAAAGAGCATTAAATGGAAATAAAACAAGTACCAGACCCATTGACGCCTGCACCTTAAAAGTGAAACTGACTGAAGCAAGCGCCAGGGCCACGTTGAAAAAAAAAGCCACACACATTAGATGCAGTCAAGGCGCGCTCACGAGGTCAGAAGGCACTCCACATGAACAACTACCAGACACATTGACGCCTGCACTTTCAAAGTGAAATGAAACAAAGTGAAACTGACTAAAGGAAGCGCACGGCCCATTAGATGCAGTCAAGGCGCGCTCACGAGGTCAAATCTCCAAAGGAGAAGCTCGTGACAGCCTGACTACAGCAGAAAAAGCTCGTAACAGTCTGATGTCCACACCATTCCCAGAAAAGTGGCAACATAAGTTGTCTCGCATAGACAGCAAAAGCTTCGCTTTTGCTTTCGTCTAGGCGAGACCTAAAAACAACACCATTAAATTAATCCTATTGGACTACTTTATGATAAAGAAAAAACACAGAAGAGAAAAAAAACATGCACGTAGGGAACTTGTTCGTGCAACTTTCAAAGCCACGTTTTCTTGAGCAACTTTAAAATGGATGTAAATAAAAACAAGCAAAAGCCTAGCAAATTACATATGCGGCCTAGTCATGGTAACTTAAGCATACTCAAAAACACATTATTTTCCAATTAATAAAAATGCTCTAAACTTCTAGAGTGTTAGAAATGTGAGGTTGATGCGTTGCAATCTTCCACAAGTCTTCGTCAGTAATGAAGAGGTGACAGTGAGACATGAATCATTTACCTGCATTTTAAGCAAAGGGAGGCTAAAGGGTAAATTTACCCGTTCACCTCCATGTCAAATGTACCCCCACACAGACCAACCTCAAAACACACCTTTTCATAGGGGAATACGATATACCAATAACTCTGCGTTACATCTCCTCCTCTTAGTGGAATAAACAGCGAGGATACAGTCAAAAAGAAACCAGCGCCTCAACTGCCAATTACCTTTCAGGAAAACGAAGAAAAACGCTAGAATGAAGGCCAGCCCAGCCACAAGTATCAAGCAACAAAACACTGACAGCAGTCTCGCTGGCCACCTCTTTCCACGGGCGGGTGCGGCGGCGGGCTGGGGGAACTCATTGGCGGCTAATTGGTCCTCTCTAAAGGGCGTGGGAGTGGCAAGAACCACATCGGGATCCGAGCTTCGGTGCACCTGTTGCAACATAGAGCCTCCTCCACTCTCCTCTTCAAGCACCATCCCAGATATCAGGATGCGTCGGTTACCCCCTCGTCTAGTGCTCCTAGTGAGGGCCATGTCTTCCTCAGGCAAGTTGCAAGATCAATCAACTAGAAAACATAGATGTCAAGTTCGAGGCGCGCGCCACTATTTGCCGATATGAGCACACTGCGCATGAGTATATACGTCATAGGGATGACCACGTTATGGACAGGCAGAAAACTCAATCCTGTTTAAAGGTCAATGCACTAAATATTATGCCTGACTTCAACATGGCCGCCACTGTGCCATTTCTTTTCCGAAAGGTTGCGTGCAACCTTATTTTCTGGCTCCTCCTTTTCCCTTACTGCCCTGGAACTTGAATACGTAATATCCTGTCGCTTCCTATCGGCTGACGCCGCCTGTTTGTTAGTTCCGCCTCCCACAGCTGCGCGGATGGAGACAGGGAGGCCTGCACACCATGACCAGTTAGTGTGCACACGAGGGGGCTTTGTCGGTGGGCTTGTGTAGTAGAGAGGCCGCCTGTTTTTCGGGTGGTCACGGCTGGAAGACCAGCCTTCTGCCCCCAGCCTCTGAGGCTGGACACTGACTGCCCCACCGTCATTCCTGCGTCCTTTGACCCACGCCGCTCGCACCAATGAGACTTTCTTATGTTGGGAGGCTGCCGATGCGGCCGGGCGACGAGCGCGGCATGATGGTGAGTGTCTTGCTAGGTTTTCCTGGTTCTACTGCGCAGTTAGTAAGCTCGATTGTGTTGCATGCTCGACCCTACATCTGAGTCCGAGTGAGGTTTCCCATAACATTTCTTTGCAGAAGAGGTTCTTTCCGTTCACACCCGGCAGCCGGCTTCTTGGACACGCTGGTGCTTTCATTTCCACGTTCACAAAGCTCTGCTTTTAAAAAAGAGGGCCATGTGGGAGATTTGTTCTTTGCTATCAGAGGAATGAGAGGCTATGTTCACTTTTAGGATACTGTATAACTGTAAAAATGCTGGTTCGATATTTGACCCCCGCCCAGTGATGAATGAACCCTCTTAGTCTGCTATATAATGCTATTAATGACAGTAGATAAATGTTTAATATAGGGTGAATCCGATCTAATTTTATGACCTTTGTGCTATTGATTTTAAGGATTTATAATCTTGATTAAATTAATAATTTTTGTTACGATGGTATTAATTTGAAATGTAATATCAGCTGGGTTACCATCGCAGCAAACTGATGCACTTTTTACACATTAGATCATTTGAAAGGTTGGGAAATGAATGCTTATTGGTCGATAATATTTCCTTATGATATTTATGGAAAAGTATGTAAAGCACACCGTCACTTTAACCTGTAGTATGTAATTCAAAATGCAAGGTGGCTTGATTTGGGCTTATCAATAAGGTTTTAAACTGTATATATGGGATTGTTTTTTGAATTATGTGAAGAGAAGATCTCTTGTTTTAAAATGTAATTGTGTTTTTTTTTGGTTAATTATGATGCTGTGATTGCAATGATTTTAAGTAATCCAGCAATAAAGATGATATATATAACAAAAAAAAGAATGTAGGGCGGGCTTTGTTCGTGCCTTGTTGCATATCACATTTTGTGTTGTAGCTTTAGAAAAGAGCAAGCACCTTCTTTGCTTTTGTAGTGTAGGAACGTGGCAGACGGGCGTTGGCGGTGTGTATTTTTTTTTGCCTCAGTAGCAGGTGGGTGCAGTAAAATGGGCTTATTTGGATGAAACAGAATAAGTTGTGTGAAGTGGTGATAAGCTCCAATTAAAAGAAATATGTTAGAACCTTTGGTGTTTGGTTGATGTAATAGAAAATCATGAAATGCAGGTCGGAGGCTGCTTTCCTGGCGGATGCGTTAGAAGACTAACACATTTGTTAAATTGTGGTCAGGATAGGTTACAGCCTAACCAAAATGCGGTGCAAGCAGATAATGTAATGAATGTACTGTCACTGATTGTTGGGACAAACCCATATTCTGGAAAATCAATAGACTTTACCAATTAGTACCTCCCCAACCAGTCTACTGCCACAGACTGTGTAGGAAAGTAGGATCTGCTTCTTATGGTTACCCCCACTTTTTGTTGATTGCACCACTGTTTTGGACTAGTTTGGCTGAGATCCTGCCTTTCTGCTTTCTATTTTAAAATGTATGCCATGTACTTGGGTACACTCCAGATTGGATACTGGGGTATCCTTATAAGTCCCTAGTATTTGGTATACATGTACCTAGGGCATAGGTACTCAAGAGGCCTCCCATGGGCTGAAGCATGTATTAAGCCACCCTTGAGAGGCCATGCAAAATGGAACTACAGGTCTGCCATTGCAGACTGTGTAAGCTGGTACTTGCACCACTTACGAAAAATATAGGTTAACTATATCTATAGATCACCACACTTAAACGTATGTCACCCTTATAGCAGGCCATGACCATCTTGAAGGCAGGGTGCTGATTTTTATGTTAAAGGGTGCCCTTGCATGAGCAGAGCCCCTCTGCAGCCTAAGGAGACCATTCTCCTGGGTTGTCTGTGATGCAGCCAGACATATAGGTAGAGGTGCATTATTTGAAAGTTTATATAGTGCGAACAAGAACCTTACGGGTATCGGAGCGCTTTACACTAAATGTGTATAGGCATATCAAACAATAACAAGCATTGGAAATGCAATAGGTCTCGCACCATTAGAGTTAGTGCTTTTAGAATTGTTTATGGGGTTTTTTTGTAAATGTTTAGCATTTTTGTTTCCTGTAGCCAATGCTAAAGAATTACAAATACAAAAAGCCATAAACATTTCTAAAAGCTCTAAGTGAAATG
Source organism: Lissotriton vulgaris (assembly GCF_964263255.1). Lineage (NCBI taxonomy): Eukaryota > Metazoa > Chordata > Amphibia > Caudata > Salamandridae > Lissotriton > Lissotriton vulgaris. Next base: position 1,057,397,956 of record NC_141687.1, read on the forward strand.
GTCTGAGACCTATTGCACTGTGTGAGGGTGAGGGGTTGAGGGTGGGTGAGGGTGAGTGCGGGGTTGAGGGTGAGTGAGGGTGAGGTGTTGAGGGTGAGTGAGGGTGAGGGCGAGTGAGGTGTTGAGGGTGAGGGTGAGTTAGGGTGAGGGGTTGCGGGTGAGTGAGGGTGAGGGGGAGTAGTTGAGGCTGAGTGAGGCTGAGTGAGAGAGGGTGAGGGGTTGAGGGTGAGTGAGGGTGAGGGTGATCATGACGTGGCACAATCCGCTTTCGTAGAACAGAGGCTTGGCTTGGCTGTTTCCAGGCCTCGGGCGAGACATTACAAAGACACAGGTGCAATAGGGTGCGCACTTGGCAAAGGTGAGTGCGTTCCTAGGACACCACGAACTGTGAACACACAAGAAAGGCAGCAGTGTGACGGAAGACTGTTGCGCAGAGAGGGCCAGGAGCGGCCCAAGACAAAAAAATTACCAGCGCTTTTCACCCCACATACAAACTACGGATATTTGTCGACAGCACTCAAAATGAGGATCCGAAGTTAAGCAGGACTGACACTTTTCTGCAGTTCTGCAGTTGGACATAATGTGAATGGGAAGCACTGCCATACTTAAATGGAACAGTACTGACACCTTTCAGCGGCGCTGCTGTACTTTCAAGGAAACAGTGAGTCTCACCTCAGCAGAGCGGCCACACTAGGAAAGGGCAGTGCTGGCACTATTCTTTGGCAGGGCAGCACTCGTCCTCCCAGGAGCACCCTCTCACCAGTGCAGTGTCTTCTATGGGTGGCTAGCTATATATGCAGATGAGGCAGATGTAACGATCCAAGCTTCTGAAATCATGTAGTAAAGTTCACCTTTACACCACGCCACTCTCTCAAGTCAGCTGGTTCGTTCTTGGCGATCAGTGTCTGGAGGAGGCGTTTCACGGCGCTGTCTAGATTGCCATATTTAGCCGTGGATTTCCTGCACCTATATTTGTAGACCACACTTTATGAATTGTACACGCGAATTACTTGGTTGTACAGTTCACCTGCACTGGCATAGTAATTTAGCCAAACGGTATGATAACAAGCACTTTAACGCTTTTAAGAGGCACAGAAGCAGCACTTTGAAGGGAGCGTGCAGCGAGTACTCGCACCCAGTGCTCCATGTCAGACCGAGGCTGCTGGCTCGGGATGTCCGGTCTGTGCTCTCGGCCTCAGCTCCGCCCGCTGACTCCTGATAGACAAAGTGGCCGGATGACCCACTGGCACCTTATATCCTTGCTAATTTGCTAACTATTTTCAGCACAGCCTGCAGCACTTCCGGGAGAGTGTCACATGCTGTCAAACAAATTGTTGATGCCCAGAGCATCCCAGTGGGTGGCGCTAGCATTCCACGGTGAACATGAAAAGGCCGATGCGTCGCCCTAGGAATGCGTGGATGAATCAATAGCCTTCAAACATACATTATTGGAGGAGGGGGTGGGAGCGAGGACATCCGGCTATAAGCGGCCTTTAGCATCATCTCTTCCCAGGAAGGCGTTTAACATGGTTAGAGCCCTGGCTTTGCTCACGGCCGGAGCCCAGCAATGAATCGGCCATTGTTACTCTGCAAAGTATTCAACGGCCACTAATGCTAAAAGTGCACGAAATGTCACCTTGCCAAAGTGTTCCACGGTTCCTGCTGGAGAGAGTTCAGCGGTCTATACAGGACATTATCCTATGGAGCCAGTGAGATGCTTTTCAACTCCTTGCAGGGAAGCAGCCACTGTTTTCTGTAAAGGGCTATAACGTTTTAAACCCAAAACGAGTTCGAGGCGCATAGAAACAGACTCCGATATTCCATTGTTCCGTGGTACAAAGTATTAGATGATCCAAACTAGAATACAAAGTCCTCTGATGCAAGTCGTTCAAGGGTCTCATACAAGAAAAGATTACAACGGTCCCATCATGGAAGCTTTCCAGGGTCAATGGACGGAGGCTTTCTCTCAATGGAACCCATTGGTAGACATGGCAGGCAGGGGAGGGGGCGGAGCGGGGGTGTGGGAGGAGTGCGGGAATAGACGGCGAGGGGAGGAGAGTAGGAGGAGGAGAGTAGGGGAGGCACGGCCTAGCGGCCGTGCAATCAAGAAGTGAGGGGGCGGGAGAGTAGGCAAGGCAGGCGGCTGGGGGCATGTGCACGCGCTTTTAAGCTCAATGCGCATGCGCATTGAGCTTAAAAGTCACGGGCACTGCAAGGAATCGCCACGATTCCTTGCAAGTTGGACAAAGAGTGGATAAGCCCCCATAGTCTCGCTTGCTCGATGCGCATCGACAGGCGAGACCTAAAAATAAGCACAACCGTAAGAATAAAATCAAAAAGCTTAATAAACGAACAAAGGACAGATCAAATATTAAGGATAAACAGGACCATCGTGATTGGCAGCAAAGATAATCAAAGATAGAAGGGCAAGTCAGATAAGGTGCAAGACCGCATGGGTCGTTATTGAAGGATGATGATGGTGGTAAAACATTAATGATGAAAATGTCACAATAAGTGGAGCAAAGCTGTGCATAGAAAAAAGTCAAGAATTAGATTGGTAGGTAAGATAAATGGAATAGGGGAACTCCATTGTCAGGTAAATTTAGCCATAAGGATGCCTTTTACTTCCAGGTTGAAGGAAGAGGTGGAGGGGTTCAGCGATATTTCTGGTTGCAGGGCATTCCATATATCCTGGGTGCCATTCCTGAAAAGGAACGATTTTACGTTTTTTTCTTATTGAATTTTTGTGGTTTCAGAAGGAGGTTTTCCGCACTTCTTGTTGATCTTGATCCTCCAGATATTGTGAGTTTTTGAGTGAGATAGCTGGGTGCACTATGATGTATGGCCTTGTGCTTCATGCAAGCTATTTTCAGGTGGATTCTGGCTTCAAATGGCAGCCAGTTTAGAGATTTTAGATCCGGGGAGATGTGGGCCCTTTTTTTTCGAGCCAGTGATGAGTCTCGCTGCCGCGTTTGTGGAGGCTCTGAGAGGAGCTTTGGTGGCTTTGGGGAGACCGCATAACAAGACACTGCCATAGTCCAGCCGCGGTATAACTAAGGCCTGAACCGCTAACTTGAAGTCGTTGAGAGGTAGGAAGGGCTTAAGCTTCTTTAGTGTGTTTATCTGAAAGTTTGCTCCCTTCGTTGCATTACTGATATGCTTCTGCATATTGAGGTTACAGTCCAAGGTTATACCCAGCGATTTCGCAGAATCCACAATGGTTGGTTAAACATAGAGTGCTGTGAGGTGTTTTATCTAATTGTGCATAGTGGGGAGTTTGGCGGGCGGAGCAATAAGGAGGAATTCAGTTTTGAAGGCATTCAGTTTGAGGTGATGCACTGCCAGCCATGTGTGGGTGGTCTTAAGAGTATTGTTGAGCAAAGTAATGTTGTCCAAGGTATTGATCTTGAGGTAAAGTTGGGTATCGTCTGCATACATGTGGAATTGAATATTGGATGTTTGTAACAGATCGGTGAGTGGTTCCATGAAGAGGTTGAAGAGTGTAGGGAATAATGAGGAACATCGTGGGACTCCTAGCGTAACAGGAACTGGTTTGGACAGTGTGTCGTTGCCCTTGAATTTTTGAGTCCGGTTTTGCAGAAAGGAGGTGAACCAGTCGAGCACAGGTCCTGAAAGACCCATTCGGTGTTTCAACAGATCTATCAAGTGTTCGTTTTTGACAGTGTCGAACGCTGAGGAGAGGTCTAAAAGGATGAGGAGACATGCTTCGTTGCGATCAAGTAGTTGAAGTGCATCATCAATGATGTGTGTCATGGCTGATTCTGTGCTGTGATTTGCACAGAAGCCGGATTGGTGTTTATTTAGGAGGTTGAAGTGGTCGATATGTTTTGTCGGTTGGATATAACACATTTTTCCAGATGTTTGGCCAGGGTGGGGATATTGGAGATTGGGCAGTAGTTGTTAAGGTCCATGGGATCAGCTGTGGGTTTCCTAAGGATGGGAGACACTTGCCCTATCTTTAGGGACACCGGGATGCAGCCTTGTTGAAGAGAACTGTTGATGATCTTGGTCCATATGGGTAGTAGCATAGGTGTAAGATCTTTAACCGCATTTTGCGGGGAGAGGGTCAGTGAGGTGATTGGAAGGCTTCAGGGCACTGAGAAATTTGCCTATAGCTTCTTCAGAGTAGGAGTAAAAATATGACCATGTTGCCTCGTTTTTCAAGGTAAACTTTGATGTGATTTGTTGAGAAGCATTTGGGGGTGGGGGGGGGGGGTTTGGTGAGGGGGCCCGAGTGAGAGATTAGGTCCTTGTGGAGATCTTTCTTGATGTTCTCCGTCTTTAGGTTAAAGTGGTTAAAAAAGTCATCACATGATGGCTGTGGGTGAGTTATATAAAGAGGCCGTTGAGGTTGGTCCTTAGATTGTGTTTTGATTAGTTCAAAAAGTTTTTTTGGGTCGATTTCTTGCCTGGTCAAGTTGTTGGCTAAAGAAGTCTGCTATAGTGCGTTTGACCTTGATTGGACCTGGTCAGAGGGGTACACAGAAATGATCACAGACTTTAACTTCTGACATCCTCAATACTAGAATCAAAACCCAGTTTCACTGTTTGAACCTGCTGTACCCCATTGCAATTTCAACTTCATGCATAGCAATGGCTGTTTCATTTTACAGTATTGGTCGTCCAAGAAAATCTTGACTACATGGATCATTAGTTTCACTATCTTGAGAACTTTCATTACTAATTTCAGCTGCAATAGTCTTTTCCTGTTCAACTTCACACTTCATCATTCAACATTTTTAAATATATAGCAAAAATTGTACATGCAACGCTACCTTTACATGTATTACAACAATCTTCGCAACAGTCAAAGTCTCCAAATAATTCACTTTCACTACACCATGGCTTAAACAGTGGCAGAAGTGCTAAATAGTAAAATTCTTGCTTATCTTAAGTTTCACAACAAACGTTCTTGTTTTTTATGAGATTACTCTTTGCATGTTTTACTAAACAACCATGACATCCAACTACTGCATATTTGCCTTCTTTTAAATTCTCTAAAATTTCTTTTCAAGCTGTAATGTTGAAGTACTTCATACAAACATAGCTGTTCCAGATGTTGACTCCTTTTTGGTTAGTACGTCTCCAACATATTAGTTTTAGGATTGTATGTACTATCTGTTTCTCGAAAACAGCTGCAATAAACCATGTCTTGTTTGGTATCAAACACCTTGGAATCATACCTCCACACTGGTAACTGGTGTTGGAGGTATGATTCCACACTTTGAAATAAACTTGTGGGTCCCTGGTCTTTCCAGTACCAGCCTTCTCGACCCAGACATCGCAAAATGGTTGCTGCCGACCAGAGACATATTTCTGCCCTCCTGCTGCTTAGCCAAGCTTGAGCAGAGGAAGGCAGCACAATGGGTATCCTGTCACAGGGCGGTGTGACCAACCTCACAGACAGGGTTTAGTGTAATGGAGCTGGGTGGGTGCACTTCCAAAGTGCCTAAAAGTCTGCACGAGGGGCACATTAGGTGTCCCTGTGCATAGTCCAGCTCAAACCAGTTCTGGGAGCCGTTGGCTCCTGCTCTGGAGCAACACTGGGCAAAGGACATAGGTGTAACCTTCCCTCTGTCCTGATCCTACCCTGGGAGAGTCTCCTGAATCTGTCCAATACTCTCCCGTGGGTACAAAAGGACTTACCTGGATGTAGGACCCTAGATTTGGTGTGGATAAGATTCTGAACAAGAAACCTTCGACCGTCTGGACACTTTGGTCTTTGCTGAACTTTGACTGAGCCCGACTTTGTCTCCCTCTCTGTCCAAAGCATTGTCTGTGCCCGTGCACCATACAGGCTCCGTGCAGGACCTGTGGAGCATCAAGAACAACTGAAGAACCTCCCTTGGGATGAAGGAGTCACACTCCTGTGTTCGCAGGCACAATAACGCAACTGACTGGTCTGCTGTTCCTGAGCGCCTGCGGACTCTGAAGGCTCCAGCAATACAGGAGGTGGGCTCCTTGAGGTCAAGCTGCCCTCGCACCAAGTTTAAGGGCTGTATCCCTCTTGGGGACCGCATAACCTGAATCACTTTGCCCTACATACTTTTGCAATTGCATATGCTCTTTGGTGTTCCCCCAACTAAGTGCATTGGGCTATCGATAGCCCCGACCTCTGCACACATTTCTTAGAAAGGACTTTGGCCTCCTCGCACTATGTGCCCTGCAAGCTGTTGTTTTGTGAATCTGCTAGATGTCCCCTCTTGACTCCTGTGCCTTCGGCCTGTGTGTCCATTTGAGGGACAACATTACTTTTCTTATGGTCTAGGTCTAGGCCTACCCTGACTCTCCTTGCTGTGGTGAGTCCCCTGCTCCTTGCAGGGCCAGACCGTAACTTTTCTTGACCTTCTTCATGGGTTGCCTAGGCTTGTTGGTGCTCCCGCTGGACAAGATCCTTTGTGGGACAGCTCGTATCCGGCTCCTGGTCGTCTTTGATGTCTCCTGGTCCCTACAGCTGTAGAGTCAAGGGCTCCTTTGCACTTGAAGCCCCCAACATCAGTGGGCATTGGTCTACTGAGCCCCTGGTCACTCCTGAGTGACCCAGACTCTGTCCCCTCTGCTTTCAGGTTCCTTCCACCTGCAGATTCCACCGGACACTTTTCTTCTTTCCACCAATGGCATTTCTTTGAAGACTCCCATTGAGGATGACAGCGGTTTCCAACTCCACTTCAGACATGCACCCGGCTTCCCAGGGATGGGTAACTCTGGTACTTCGGTATCAATGGGTGCGGTGGCTCTCCAACCTTCTATGTTCCAAAGGGTTTCCTTCTTAATTCACTGGGAAGGGTCCTTAAACTGTAAAACTGTAACCGCAACTCTCCAATTAAATTGCACCTAGCACGCTGTCCTGTTCTCACACCATACCTGTCCTCCTTGGGATCCCGAATTACTCGCCTAGGGTGGTTCCTTGGGGTCCCAGCAATTCTACACTCTCTAGGCACGGTCTTGACTCGAGTCGTGGTTCTTATATCACTATTTTAGTATATGGTTTGGTCTCCCCCTGGAGCCCACTGTGTTAGTGCTACTTACGTTTGTTTCTGTGCTATAGTATTGTGTGCTTTGTGTTTATCTGTGTATAGCAGATACTGTGAGGTATTTGAGGTGTTATAAGAATATTTATTTATTATTATAACTGCGGTGTGGTCCTGCTTTCATTTAACCAATACAATAAGGTTGCATTCTGGTAAAACAAGCTGCTTAACATTCCATCAAGACTAAGCCCGAAGGCTACTCTCCACAGCTACCACTAGGAAAGCTTTCTAAGGTTATCTTTGACATCTTAATTACCATAAGGTTTGCTTGGACTGGTGCAAGGTGCCCACTTTGATTAGTGGACAGCATATACCAGGCCAACATCTCACAGATGTGTCTGTGCTATTTAATGGCGAGGTGTTTGGTTGCACTACAGATCAAGTCCTAGTTTACTTTCTGTCTACTTCGCCATCCCATGGAAACATACTACAATAAGAAGAAGCCTTTTCCCAAGTACCACTGCCTTGGGAAATATTTTTACAAGTTACTAAATAATCTTAAGTGTATGGACAGCAGCTACAAAAGTAGCAGCGTTCTGGAATTGCTCGCTTAAATGAGTGTTTAGTTATTGTGTGTCTAGAAATAAGGGTGCTTAACATCCGCCTCTGCTCTTGTCCTGCAAACTCTGAACTTGTATACCCACTTTTGTCTACTTACCGGTGAGGTGTGTTATTTACAAACTGAATTTTATCCTTGAGAACATAAATGGTTAATTTGTCATCCAATTTACATGCTTATCTTACTTTTGTTATGTTGTGTCAGAACATAGGCTAATTGTGTCTCCAGTTTCAGCTCAGCTGTATGGATAATGACCAAGGGCCACTCCTGCATCTGGCAAACTCGTAGTTGTAGGTAGAAACTGTTAAAATGCTTCAAGATCTGCCCAATAATAAAAGCACGCTAGGTAACTGATACTTAGCCAATTGCACATGCAGCCTCTCGTGGGGATGAATAATTCATTCTCGGAAGGGAAGCAGCTCCTGTAGCCTAGTATATTTGCGCAGTTGCTTCACTCAAGATATTGCTGAGGTAGAAGAACTTGAGGCCTTTTGTTCACTGCATGTTTTTTCTTTACGTCCGAGTTGGCAGCACAGTTTAAATGTACATGAGGTGGAAACGATACCTGTCAATCTGGGTCTGTTGAATATGATTCCAGAATGATTCTGCCTGGAAGGTACTAAAAAGAATTTTTAGCGAATTATTTAATGAGGGGCTCATAGAATCCCCTTTTGTATATTGTGTAGTTCTTTAAAACAACCTACTTAACCAAAACACACTATATTTAAGAATTGTAGAATAGCATCATTGTAAATGGGTGTACCACACGCAAAGATCGATGTAGTGCTTGTAAAAGTGAGTTCACAACAAAACTACATTTATTATCAATATATTATTAAGAGCCTGTGAGCTATTATGTTCAGAGTTAGTCAAACATAGGCAATTTGTCAACTCTTTATTTTGCCCTGTAACAGTCAATCAGCATCAGCCGATTGATTTGTTTTAGTGTTGACGTTTCGACCCATCCGCTGTACTGATATCTAGTTCAATAGATCTCAAAGATAAACTGCATTCAATCCTGTGATTAATGGCAATGCAGCAGATGGTTCCTGTTCTAAATACCCACCATTACAAAGGACCTAGCCTAGTACCTCCGCTCACCATGAAGTGGTTTTCAAGGGTGTATCTCATCCATGTTGTACTGAGGAAGACTACATTCCAAAGCATATATTGGTCAAACCTAGACCATGAAATACATTGAGATGGATGTGGATTGGCTATTTCGTGTCAAAATAAGGAGTTGATAAACTGCCTCCTTTTGACAAATTTTAAACATAATGGCACATATGCTCTTATTGATGTATATATTCTGCATTGTTTTTAGGTCTCGCCTAGCTATTGCGTAAGAGATGCGCGATATTAAGTAAGGGGCTTTTAAAAGTGCTCCCAAAGGCTGCAGGCGGATCAGGTGCAGTGCATGTGCGCCGGGTGCGCGCACCATTTGTCAGCCTGCGTGATCACTTTCGCGGCCGCTTTGATGTTCTCAGTGAGCCGTGCGGCCACTGAGAACATCAAAGCGGCCGCAAAGTGATCACACACACACCCTGTACTGCTTCCTACCCAAGTTTTGCTTCCCACTACTACACTAAACTCGCATAGCCTTCATCACCAATTAATACTATCCCATTGTCTTATAATTATTGTAACCCGTGTTTGGGCCGAGGCTACACCCCACACTAGTCTCATGACGCAAATTTACTCCATAGCACATCTAAGCCTCAGAATGACCATAATTCTGAACTTCCCAAATGTCTCACTTTTCTGCTGTATTCCCATCAAACGCATCTAAATCTCCTTTCGCGTCTTTCCTCCCAAAAACCCCCATTTAATTCTGATCCCTACTCTAAATTCACCAAATTTATAACTTGAATTACGTTTTCTAGTAAACTTCAGCGATACGTGTCGTGAAAACACAAAGCCAGATTACAACTTCTCGCCCTCCAACACTCCGGTGCCTCAGCACAGCACTTGCTACTTAAAACCGATGCGGCGCAGGCTCTCCGACCACAGCTCAAACGATTCCGGGGGACGATAGGGGCGTGGGGTTCTTCTGGAATCAATACAGTGCAATGAAGGGGATTCTTACAGATGCATTGACTTTAACAATCCAAGATGCATTGTTTGCCAAGGCTTTCTGCAGGCACATTTAATCCTTTGAGTATCACAGGAGACCGAGAGAGGTTTTGTATTTACTTTCCTCGCTGACAGTTTACGTTTAACTATTATTTTTTAAACTTTACGTTTTGTTTTGTCGAAATAACTATAACGAAGACCCGTTGCCCGAAGACCCGTTGCCACGCGGTAATTGTGATGTTCTACTGAGAAGTTATGTTTGTGTTACTATATTTTTATTAACCATTTCCACTCGAAAGATTAGGGTCGTTGGCAAACCCTGAGACCAGAAGCAATATCGTGACATCATGCTCTAATACCATCTTCTGTGAGGATGAAATTGTGTTCATTACATGATCTCTAGCTGGTTTTTGCTTGTTGTTTTGGTCAATTGATGCAATAACCTCTCGTCGAAATGCCAGCAATGCGGCTCCTCCCCCCGCTCCATGAACGGACTGCAAGTTACTCACACTGCCCCAGCTGCTGGAGTGATCTTTGACCCCCTCTGTAGACATACTTGGTGTGATAATGGCCCTTCGACTCCCTCCCCCCTTGAGCGCAGCCATTAATCACATCCCAGACTCATAGCTTCACTCACTACTTCCTGTTTAAGTTCCCGCAGAGCCCTGCGGTGAATGGGCCTAACCTGACCCCCGGTCCCAAAACCCCCCCCATGTCTCCTCCCCAGCCTACACGGAGCCCTCTACCTGCCTGTGGCCGGTGAAACAGCAGAGCCGCCTTCCTAATGGTCAATACAACCGCAATACGACCATCGCCACAGGTCCGCATTAACATACCAAATAATATTCAGCGGGTCCCTCCGGTTAGGGCAAGATGATTTCCGGTCTTTATTTTAAATAACAAAAAATGGCGGTCCCCCAAATTGGTAGCAGTTAAAACTCACGGAAGAGTAGAAAATACAAAATTGAATAACTGGAGACCCTCCCCATAATGATTAATAGAGAAGAGTTGCAGCGTGATAATAAATTCTGTACTTTTAAAAGCAGTGCAGAGAAATTTAAATTGTACAAGTCAGCGATCCGTGGCGAGATTGTGGTACACTTGTTAATTTTCACTGTTGGTTTTTTCGCCCCTGTGCCTTCCAACAACCACTCTCTCGAATAGACAGCTATGGAGATGTTTGCTTACAAAATAGTTCTAAATACCAGTGGCTGGTGATACTTATAAATATTAGAGTGACTTAAGCTGCTTCTTCCGGAACGTGAAAGAAATGCACTTGGCACCCTGAAAAGCACTTCCCAACTTTTTTATGTGATAGCTGTGTTCCTCTTTTAAGGGAGTCTGCTCTGTTAGTAATTTTGTAGTGCTCTGGGATTAAGAGAGCACTGGTAAACACATTTTGTACTATTAAGGGTACAGCAAGGACTTGTCTCCCTCAAGAGATCTCTAGTAAAGGCTTGCAATACTGCTGTGTTGTGAAATACTTTTAAGCAATGTTTCTGATTAAAGGAGGACAACTAGTGATAATGGCAACCATTGCCAAAACCAATAGGTCCGACTTAAATATGCTATCTTATACAAATAGTCACGCGTAGACGCTGTTTTCGTGTAAGCATATTAAAAGTAGTCCTCTTGATTAAGCAGGTGCTTGTTATCTCAATATTTAGTTGGTCTGCCTCAATTTTTCAAACTTCATAGAGCAATCAAATTGTTATGGGACGGAGTTTGGATATGGTAGATTGCACCATAGAGCATTTTCCATATTTTCAGTTGTGAAGCATGTTACTTTGCACAGGTTGTACATACTCGAAGAAGCCTTCACTATGCGACACAAATAGCACTTGAATATCACTGCACGTTAGCACTGTGAACTGGTGGCAGACATGTTTGCGTTCCAGAATAGTATGTAAAAGAGTAAATCTTATTGTCCTGCAGAAAAGGGACACATGTTCTCTTATCTGACCACAGTGTGCTTGTTGCATCTGACATGAATTCTACAACCCTTAGTTATAGATATGTCACAGTGCAAAATGCTTGCTATATGTAGTCTTTTTTTTGTATGACTTAAGACTTAGTTTTAGCACTGCTTTGCTGGACAGGTTTCTTAATGGATCTCCTTTAGGAGGATGACTGAGTGGTCGGACGCCACTTCACATTTAAGTGCCCATATTTCAAAGATGCATACTTCCTGAAAGATTCTATTTCCAACACATCACATAACATGGCCATGTTCTCTACTTGTTAAAGTTTCTTGAGTAGAATTAGCTTGGTTTCTTACTCGCTGGATGTGCATTTTTCCTGTGTGGAGGCTTGTCCATTTTGTAGGTTTAAAACTTCTTTTGAGTCTTAATCTGGTTTCACTGTAGGTAATCTTTATATTAATATATTTTCCGGTGTGGCCGTTTAGCGGCGTGGGCCGCGGCGGCCAACTGACTTGCGCAGCGCTACGGAGGTAGTGCTCGCAGCGGCCGTTGGCCGACGAACGCAGCGCAGGGGTTAATGGCCCATGAAAAATAGTCAGCACTGCTTCCTGTGCAAGAAATGTTTCTTCACTTTCCCTGAATTTGATTTAGTTAATCAACTTAGGATGTTGCAGTATCAGCTCTATCTTTCTAAGCAGTAGCATGAATAATGTTGGCCCATTGAAGGATTTGTTCAATAGGAATCTACTTGATGTCATTGATTCAATACCCGCTACTGCGGGAGAGACATTTTATGTAATTCTAAGCTCTTCTGTTTTATTTGAAAGGATACTATCTTTTGTTGCATGGCCTAGAATTCTTTGTTTCATCCTGCCTAGTTTCTCTTGTAGTGGGTGATGTGTGGAAGTTCCATGGCTCACTGGTGATACTGCACGAAAGATAGGGGCCTACTCTGTTATGGTCCATCTCCAGAAACCTTTGTGCAGAGACCGACGTATGTCTAATGTGAACAGACTGACTCAGGCGCTGACCCACAGTCAGTCCATACATACCCATCTCTCTTAAATACTACAAAGCTCCTCATGTCAGAGTGAAGGGCCTGTCGGGATCCAGGATTAATTGGTTAATAATAAATGTTGACAGCTGAGGGATAGTCATTGGGTGCATGCCACTCAACTACACACTAAGGGTGCTTACTGATATATATATTCAGACAGCCCTTAGTGTACGGCTAGTTCTAGGGGTTATTGGCTGGTTGTATACCTTGATAATACAGACTAAAATAGTGGTTTCCTCTGTTCACCATGCTTGTGACTGAGCTTCTCACAACTGTTAACTCTGCCTTCACCAGCCTATTGCAATCAGGTTGTGCCTCTGGTTTCTGTTTGTTTACTATAGTTTCTGTGAACCACCAGTGGATGCTTTAACTTGCTATTTAACCACAAGATTTCTGTCTATGCCGTATTGGAGCACCCAAGGATTAAGCAGAGGACTGGAAATGACACCCTGGATCGCCAAGGACAAGATTTCTGTTCTTTAGCCCTCGCCTAGCGTTGCAGCGCATGCGCTGCTCGCTCTGCAAGACTATTGTGAGATAGGACATTTCAGAAGGGGGCTCCAAGCCCGCCCCTCATTTTCATTGAAAGGCGTCATCGTTTATGGTAAACGGTGCCCTTCCATTGAAAATTAGGCTTCTTTGACCGCCCTTTCGACTTTTGGGACGACACATACAGACTGGCTTGTCGGCTTTGCGGCTGTTGCAAAGCAATTTCTTATCTTTAGGGGCGTGTTATATAAACAAGCCATGAGATCTAGTACGGATGGGCCATCTCAAAAGCAGACAGGGTGGTAACAAACGAGCACTGTTTGGAGATTTTGTTTTTATATATCTTCCAGGTTAATTTAACCAGAAAAGTGCCCAGAAATATTTCTATATAAATTATGCATTGTACCGACATCTGTAAACTTTGAAGAGAAACTAACGGTTCATTGTAGGCTTGGTTCATTATTTGAAAGTGAGTCCATTTGTTCCTCTGAGCTGTCCGTCCTCCATGCAGACCTTCCTCCACAGATAAGTCGTGCCTCTTGCCCTAGCCCTAAATTCCAAGTGACTGATGGGAAATGCAATGTTAATTCGCTCCATTACGCTTCTTTCGCTTGCCAGGCAACTGTCTGGATGAAGGACACTGAAACCCATCCAGAGTTCAGTATAGCTGTACCAGAAAGGACTGCATGATAGTGTTTGGAAAAGAATGAGGCTTCTGGCTGTAATGTGTTCTTTGAAGGCAGCTTGACAGGAGCCGCTGCGGATTGGCCGTTGTAGGCAGAGCAGTACGTTTGCACACACACGTAAATCAAGCCACAGGGACCAGCAGGAGAGTGCTCCGGGAACCCTGTGCGGGGTTCTTTATTGACAACCACCTCCTTGGGGCCCGCGTGCGCACATGAGAAGTTACAGATGGGGTTTAAGGATGAATGGCCATCTTCATTGGAGAGTCATATGCCATTCTCCTTTGGAAAAAATATGCAATACCCCTGTTAAATCACCCCCGAACTGATGTATTCAATATCTGATTAGCCATATTTAATGCTAAAAAGCCGACGGTACTAAATTCGGTTACTGAACTCTGGATGCTGAGCGCCCTCCCTCTCCATATAGTAACTATTAAGGAGCAAGCAGGCATGTGCCAATCACACTCATGCACTGACAGATCTGTGGGGTAATTGAAATAAGATGTTGGGCGATAGGGAGAACTTCACTGTATTACTTTCGTTCTTGTAAACACTTCCTCAGCGATGTCCGAGCCCCCGATTAAAAAGGCGTGTGTAATATGGAGCCCACACACGTAGGGTTCGAGGGCATTTGGTCATAAATGTAATTTGTTGTCATTCATCGGATCGTCCCGTGGAGCGGCAGCACTGCACTGCAGATGATCCTTTCAAGTATAATATATGTGCTGCTGGGGCATTAAACATTGAAGGAGCTCAGTAACACCGAGCCCAAGGCTTGGTGCACACTTACAATGCCCAGGGTCATTGACGAGTTCCGCTAGTTGAACCTTAAAGGCCCCCATAGCAGGCAGCTCTCCAGGCTAGAGCCACACTTCTGGTGCCTGAGATCGCTGACTTGTAGCCATGTGCAGCCAGTGAACTTTATACAAAATAAACAAGGATCCGTAATACTCATTTGTCCAGGCTAGAGTCACGTTCCTGGTGCCTCTGACCAATGATGTACAGTCACAAACGAGCTGTCAGTGGGACTCTATAGCTCACATCTCATGCATGGAGCTTTCCGTTCGATGCCTTGAACCACAGACGTGTAAACACTGTAGAATCATATAAGTGGCTCCATATCACAGCCCTCAGGGTTACATCCAAGCTTCTGTTGCCTTGGACCACTGATGCGCATCCACACCTGATCCATATACTAGGCACCACAGCTGTATCTACAGTGTTAGTAATCTCACCTATCTAATCTATCAGGATTACACACCCATATCTGCAGAAATACTGATCCCACACCTACATCTGCAGTAAGTGATCTCACACCTATATCTGCAGTGACAATGATCTCACACCTATCCAGCAGTAATGGTAACATCACACCAATAGCTGCAGTGACCGTAATCTCACACCTATAACTCAAATAATAGTAATCTCACACCTACATCTGCAGTGATTGTAATCTCACATCTAGCTAAACAAATAGTAATCACCCCCCTATATCTGCAGAAATGCTGATCTTGCACCTATATATGTGGTAATAATAATATCACACCTACATCTGCAGTGATGGTGATCTCACACCTGTAACTGCAATCATAACTATAAATCAGTATATGTAATATCCACTTACTCCTTATTCCAAAATAAGTGGGTATTCATATTTTTATTCATTAAATTAATGTGATTAAAAAAACAATTCAATACTAAAAGCCAGTACCATTTACAATAGAAAACTCACACTAGTCAATGCAATAGATTAGACAATAGCAACAAAGTGAGCTATTGCCATTTGGCATTACACCATTTGATGAATGCTTCACAAAGTATAAAAAAAATACAATGCCAACAGCTCAAAATAATGTCAGTGCGAGACCTATTGCATTGTAAATGCTTATTGTTAATGTGCCCGCACAAAGTCGGTTATCTTTAATCCACTGTTATACTTGAGAATCAACCCTGTTCCAATTCCATGTTCAACTTAATTCTCCAGATCTTGAAGTGGGTTTGGATGGCATACTTTGCAGGGATGTGAAATTCCTGTAGCAAGACGCCAAGGACATATTGTTTGGGGTCATTGGCAACAAGTTTCATGTTTATTTTGTCCTTGGGACAAGTAGGCCCATCCTCCTACTGCAAAAAACCCTTTGTCTGCCAGTTTGCCCTTCCCTGATCTATAATTTTGGTACAGCAATGTCAGTAGTCAAGGTAACATTTTTGTCCATATGTAATGCTGTTCAAACTTGTATTTATGGTTCATTAATTGAAAGCCTTTATTAGGGTGAGCGCTTGAAGTAAATGTTGTAAGCTCTGACTGAACTACTGACAGCGATTCAAGTATAACAATGTGTACACACATTTTCAAAGTTTAGCAATATGAGGCTATGTATAATGCTTCCAGAAAGCTCTCTGATTTGATGCAAATATTTGGCGAAGCTTGAAATCAAGAATGATTCTATGCTTCCAAAATAAAATGTTGATAAAAAATGAAAGCAGGAAAGATAACATTTAGCTAAACTACTGTAAAATTTCAGGTACCATTTTCTTTGCAGCATTATTTAGTAACTCACGACACATCTCCCAAAAGTATGGCCACGTCTGGGTATCAAAGGCCATTTCTATATCCAGTGATACCAAGGCGACCTCAAAGGCAGACTCATGTTTCATGCATCACATGCTCCAGCCTCATACGGTTCATGTACAAGCCCTTCCCCGGGACAAAACCACACTGGTCCCCCCCCGCCCCCCCACCCCCCTCCTCTTCAGATGTGTAATAACTCTTCCTACCCATAACGCCAAAACCTTTGCGAGCAGTTTCATTTCTACATTCAGAAGGAATAGGGGTCTGTATGGTCCCGGATCTCGAAATCTTTCAAACGAGACTGGCAGAAGCGTTTTCAATTGTTTGGCGTTTGTGGAACGATTTAGCAGGAATGCCTAAAACAAGGGAATTGGAATACCGTGAGATTACCAAGGGAACTTGCCACCGGGGGTCTGCTTGAGGAAGGCTGTCACATTTTATTATTTATTTTTCTAGCAGTCAACAAAATGCAACCTTCCATGCTCAGGATGGCTCCCGGCCATCATGAGTCACGGTGGGCGTGCCATGATGGTCGGGAGCTGTTGCGACCACCCCCACAAATAATGTCTAGCACTGTGGCAGAATAACTGCAGCAGTGAAGAGGTCTGTAAATAAACTGTGCTGACTATCAAATCAATACAATACTTTGGGTGACGACATTTCTACACACTGTTTGTGCGCTGTATACTTTTATCAGTAAAACTGTATGAGAGTGCAAATGTAATGGCCATCTCAATCGGAGATGTGTTGTCTGGAATGACAGTATGCTCCATTTCATGCATACTCCATGTTATCTCTCTCCAATCTACTCTGCCCTGCTCCACACTATGCCATGCCACTCTGCGTTGCTGTACACTTCTCTGTACAACTTCACTCCTCTCCACACCACTCCACTCTGCGTTGCTGCACTCAACTCCACACTACTCTACTGTGTTCCTGGCCATAATCTGACTCCCATTGCAAGGACAACCTGCTGCCTGCATACAACGCTGACCTTTCGCGACACCCGCTTCGCGGGTGCCGCTCATCACCTGCCTGCCTCCGTTCTCCCTGGTGTGAGCGCCCACAGTCGGTGGTAAGCCATCTTCGCTCCCAGGTTGAGTACAGCGGAGGTCAAGAGAGCGGCAAGCCTACCGGGGGACTGCGAGTACCAGCAGCCTTAGCTCACCACAGCTGCTGCCTCTTCCCCCGGCGGCCACGCCCCCAGCCTTCGGCCTCTTGAAGCGCTGAGCTGCGCACACAGAGTGGTGTGTTCCTGGCCATAATCTGACTCCCATTGCAAGGACAACCTGCTGCCTGCATACAACGCTGACCTTTCGCGACACCCGCTTTGCGGGTGCCGCTCATCACCTGCCTGCCTCCGTTCTCCCTGGTGTGAGCGCCCACAGTCGGTGGTAAGCCATCTTCGCTCCCAGGTTGAGTACAGCGGAGGTCAAGAGAGCGGCAAGCCTACCGGGGGACTGCGAGTACCAGCAGCCTTAGCTCACCACAGCTGCTGCCTCTTCCCCCGGCGGCCACGCCCCCAGCCTTCGGCCTCTTGAAGCGCTGAGCTGCGCACACAGAGTGGTGTGTTCCTGGCCATAATCTGACTCCCATTGCAAGGACAACCTGCTGCCTGCATACAACGCTGACCTTTCGCGACACCCGCTTCGCGGGTGCCGCTCATCGCCTGCCTGCCTCCGTTCTCCCTGGTGTGAGCGCCCACAGTCGGTGGTAAGCCATCTTCGCTCCCAGGTTGAGTACAGCGGAGGTCAAGAGAGCGGCAAGCCTACCGGGGGACTGCGAGTACCAGCAGCCTTAGCTCACCACAGCTGCTGCCTCTTCCCCCGGCGGCCACGCCCCCAGCCTTCGGCCTCTTGAAGCGCTGAGCTGCGCACACAGAGTGGTGTGTTCCTGGCCATAATCTGACTCCCATTGCAAGGACAACCTGCTGCCTGCATACAACGCTGACCTTTCGCGACACCCGCTTTGCGGGTGCCGCTCATCACCTGCCTGCCTCCGTTCTCCCTGGTGTGAGCGCCCACAGTCGGTGGTAAGCCATCTTCGCTCCCAGGTTGAGTACAGCGGAGGTCAAGAGAGCGGCAAGCCTACCGGGGGACTGCGAGTACCAGCAGCCTTAGCTCACCACAGCTGCTGCCTCTTCCCCCGGCGGCCACGCCCCCAGCCTTCGGCCTCTTGAAGCGCTGAGCTGCGCACACAGAGTGGTGTGTTCCTGGCCATAATCTGACTCCCATTGCAAGGACAACCTGCTGCCTGCATACAACGCTGACCTTTCGCGACACCCGCTTTGCGGGTGCCGCTCATCACCTGCCTGCCTCCGTTCTCCCTGGTGTGAGCGCCCACAGTCGGTGGTAAGCCATCTTCGCTCCCAGGTTGAGTACAGCGGAGGTCAAGAGAGCGGCAAGCCTACCGGGGGACTGCGAGTACCAGCAGCCTTAGCTCACCACAGCTGCTGCCTCTTCCCCCGGCGGCCACGCCCCCAGCCTTCGGCCTCTTGAAGCGCTGAGCTGCGCACACAGAGTGGTGTGTTCCTGGCCATAATCTGACTCCCATTGCAAGGACAACCTGCTGCCTGCATACAACGCTGACCTTTCGCGACACCCGCTTCGCGGGTGCCGCTCATCACCTGCCTGCCTCCGTTCTCCCTGGTGTGAGCGCCCACAGTCGGTGGTAAGCCATCTTCGCTCCCAGGTTGAGTACAGCGGAGGTCAAGAGAGCGGCAAGCCTACCGGGGGACTGCGAGTACCAGCAGCCTTAGCTCACCACAGCTGCTGCCTCTTCCCCCGGCGGCCACGCCCCCAGCCTTCTAGCGTAAAGGAAGAGGGGCCCATCCCGCAACGCGGGACGCACGCGGGACGCAGGCCGGGGCGAAGACCGGGCAAAGAGCGGGCCGTTTGAGGCCGTTCGAGATCGTGAGAGTCCGGTCCGGCCCACATCCCTAAGCACTATATATTGGTCATCCCGACACAGACAACCATCATCTCTTTGACCTCTACAATAACCCTGTCAGACAGCTTAGAAAGATCTCCTAGCAACATAACTCAGAAAAATGAATACGAGATCTAGCAAGCAGAAAAAATCTAAAAAGAACGGGATAGGAGAAAAACTGTTAGGTCCAATGGATGACTTTCTAGCTAAAGCAAATTCCTTCATAGACCAAAGCATAAGTCTAATGGAGGGAAGAGTTTCATCCGAACTTGCAATAGCACGCCGCTCCTCAATGGGGCTACTAGCAACCGCAAGAACCCCAGAACTACAGTCAGCGCCAAACCAAACCTCGGCGACTGCAAATAGACTCAGCCTCCCAAATAATGTAAACCTTTCAGCTTCTCAACTATCCATAACTTTTACAGAGAGCGACTTAGAGAAAACCCCTGACATCTTCCCTGACCCAACCCCAGAAGAAATAAGGCAAAAGAGAGGGAAGCGGGAGGGCGCCATAAAGAAAAGGAAAACTAGGAAAACTCCAGAGCACACTGAAAATCTCAAACCGTCCGAACACATAGTTTTGGTCGGTGATACAAACCCGGCAACTTTATCCCACCCCACGGTTCCCCAAAACAATAATATTGTAACAATCCATCATGTACCACAAGATTTCCAAGACTCCTTAATACCAGAACCCCTTATACCACACCAATCAGGCAGAGACAGGGAATCAGCGAGGCTAATTAAGGAGATAGCCTCCCTCCTAAATTCCTACATTCGCCCTCTAGAAACCAGACTCAGCAATATTGAGAGCCAATTAATAAAAATCTCTGGCTCCCTCAAACCAATACTCCCACAACCCCAGCCTAAACCAGCCCCAAATCCCACGACCACACTTCCCGTACATAAGAAACCCGCAACTTTACCTTCACCACAGACCAAAAAACAAACTGCAGTAAAAGTTCCCACAGTAACAAACCCTCCCACTGCACAAAAAACAATCCCAAAGCCTCTGACCATTCCCTCACAAACCAATTCCCACCCGACACCAACAGTAAATACCCCAACAATAAATACAACTGTTCCTAAAACTCCCGCTACAACAAATGCAAATGCTCCAAAAACAAAAGGTCAACAGGGGGGGATTACTGATCACAGACCTATTTTAAACTTGCCCCCTGAGGCATCCCCATTTGTGGTAGTTATGACGGGGGTCCCCGAACTTACAGGTGAGGGGACAGAACCTAACTGGTCGTTAAAGAACAAAGTCCAGTATTGGTTGAATACAAACCGCCCCGTCCCACCACCCTGGAAAAGTAAAATAGCATCAGTATCCCGTACCTCGTGGGTAGGTCACAGGAAAAAAACCATCCGGGGGGATTGCATAGTTATCACGTTTGAGGACCCCAGCATAGCCGATTATATTTGCTCCTGGGAATGTAATAACTCCTCAGGAGGGATTGCAACAAGATCTCTGTCGTATTTTTATCCAAAAAGATTTAACAATAACAACTACCTACGTGATAATGATAACATCTGGCGGAAACCAATCCCACAGCCATGGGAGCTAGACTTTATTGGTCCCAAACTACCACCACAACTCAATGACCTGAATAACTCCTGGTGGCCAGTAAATCAGAACCATCAGCAGAGAGAGGCCCCATGGCAGTTCATCGGCCCACAAAATAGATTCAGAAACTGGGAACAATGGGAGAGACCACCCCACCAACCTTATGGACCCAGTTACAGAGATAACATCTACGGACAAAACTGGATGGGCATACCAACCTCGAACAGGTTTAGCGGCCTGGAAATGGTCGATTGACCAACAATTATACCCCCGGAGCCCCCACAAACAACTGTGACCTCCCCCGTCCTTACCACAGTCCCCCCACAAATGGAAAACACAGCTTCAGAAAATATGTCCACCCAGCTTTCTGTGATCTTCTGGAACGTGGCCGGCCTCCGAAACAAGATCGAGGATGGTACGGCCGCTGGCTTCCTAAAGGACACCCAAATCATTTGCCTACAAGAAACCTGGGCAACGGCGTCCCTCCACCTTGTAGGGTACAGGACTTTTACATCTCCCGCCCTTCCCAGCATTTCAGGCAGACCAAAAGGGGGTCTGGTAATCTACCTGGCAAATACAATCCCAGATATGAAGATTCTCAAGGTAGACTTACTATCGAACTTCCAGATCCTCACTGCCATGCTGGGGAAAAAACTCTCTATTTCTATAATCAACATATACAATAATTTGGAGGACGAAAACTTTTTGCGTATTCTTCCTATAATACAGGAAAAAATAACCGAACACTGTCACTCTAAACAGAAAACGGAAAATGCCCACATATTATGGGGAGGAGATTTTAATCTACATCCTTGCCCCAACAACGATACCTGTGGTCTGGTGGATGAGCACGACAACCCCCTAGTCCACTTTATCCACTCAGGAGCAGGGACAGCCATGAATAAAATACTGTCTGATTTGGATTTGCAAATTTTAAATCCTATCCATCAACCAAATAACACACTGGAACCAACGTACAGAGGAAGGGGCCATAAGACTACCGTGGACTATGTAATAGGCACAGAAGCTTTGAAAGCTCAAATTAACAATTTCAAAATGCTGGAAAACAACCTCAGCGACCATTCCGCCATAAGCCTAAACCTAGAAATAAACCAATCAATAACATTGATGACAACCATGGCATCCGCACTAACCCAGAATCGGCTTGAATTGGGCAAAAGGAACGGATTTACCATAAGATGGGAAAAAGTGGACCCTAACATCTTGACAAAGCAATTAATAACATCTGCATATGATAACATAATGATCTGTCTCGATCCCTGTGCGGAACCAAAACAAATATTGGAAAACTTCAATATTATAATAGAACAAATTAAAAACTTTTTAACTAAAACATCTAACCGAAATAGTTCCGCAGGATGGTTTAACCGAGACTGTACCAAAGCGCATACTAATTTGAGGAAAGCTCTCGGAAAACCAAACAGAGACAAGTTAAATATCCAATCACTTCGACTGGAGTATAACTCCGTCAGAAAAACAAGGAAAAAAGAGCTTAAACAATCCTTGTGGAATGCTTTGCACCGGAGTGCACTCACGAAAGACAGCCAGGCATTCTGGAAAATAGTTAAAACCCCATTCCTAACCGATTCCAACGGCCCAAAAATCGACGTGGCTATCGATGAGGACACGTGGGTGAATTATTTCTCGAAAATCTTCAACTTGACATCTAGCACTGAAGAATCCCAGTATACCACCACTGTAGTAACCTATCCTATACCACTGGAAGTGGATTTCCACGACTTTGAACTGGCGCTATCCCTAAGCAAGACCAAGAAAGCCCCCGGCCCTGATGGGGTCCCAGTCGATCTATTCAAGCATCTTCCTGACCTCTGGGTACCGCTAATTACAAGAGTTTGCATGGCAACAACCAAACTTGGTCTGTTAGATTCATGGTCCTCCTCTATCATGGTACCAATTTTTAAGAAGGGGGACCGACAAGATCCTAAATGCTATCGACCAATATCGCTTCTTGACTCTTTGGGCAAAGTTGTGGGCCGAGTCCTCCTTGAAAAACTACAAGACTGGGCAGAAGATAAAAAGATCCTCTCGGACCTGCAGTTCGGGTTCAGAGAGGGTTTTGGAACCATCGAACAGGCCTTAAATCTAAGCTTGTTAACATCAAAGTACACCCACGCCAAACCTGGTGCCATCTACATGGTTTATGTAGATTTGTCCTCCGCATTCGACTGTGTCTCGCATGCTAAGCTTTGGTCACTGTTGAGCGAAATGGGGGTAGATCCCCCTCTTCTGGACTTTTTAAGAGAGCTGTACAGTGAAGCCACGGCGAAAGTGAGGTTTGGGACAAGAGGCGAACTAACGAGGCCATTCAAAATAGAGCGGGGAGTGAGGCAAGGCTGTGTTTTGGCCCCCTTCCTCTTCTCCTTGTACACCAATGGATTAGAAGAGACCATGTTGAGAGGAGGAAGGGACCTCCCTAGAGCAAAAGACCGCCTGATCCCCGCCCTATTATACGCGGACGACGCTGTCATACTAGCGCGTACCCCCATTGAACTGCAGAAGTCCTTATCTAAATATGCAGATTTCATGGGTGCTCTGGACTTGCACATCAACATTAAAAAAACTTTCGTCATGGTGGTCGGTGGACCAAGAAAAGCTCCTAAATCCATTTACTTGAAAAAACAAAAAATAGAAAAGACCTCACAATATCCCTATCTAGGGGTTATGATTGATGACGCCCTAAATTGGAAAGCGGCGGTTGAGACTAGGAGACATTTATTTAAACGTGCAATTATGGCATTAATGAAATTCTCAAACAAGCTTGGAAAAAAACCCCAGGTAGAACTACTACAGATCTATGCTGCGAAATGCCAATCCATCGCATTATACGGCGCAGGGATCTGGGGTCATACTCCTACTGGCTCTATTCAAAAAGAGGAAAACATTTTCATAAGATTCCTTCTATCAACACCACGAGGCACCTCCACCTATGCCTCACATATAGAACTGGGAATATCATACATTGAGGATTTAATTAAAATCCAACCTCTTTTACTTTGGAGGCGAGTCTGGCTGTCGGAAAAGAATACTCTGACCAAAAACATCGTACAGGACATTATGGAGTTGGACCACGCCCACAAAATAGCTTGGCTCTCCTATGTAAGACACTTCTTTTCCGACATGGGTCTACAACAATATTATCATAAACCAGAAGACCTACAGGACATATCCAAAAAAGAACTGAAACAGACTGCATTGAGCCATTTGGAATCTTTGAGACTGTCTTCATTGATCTCAAAAAAATCTACCATGCATGCGATTTTAACACAGCAGTCTCCAAAAATCCAGCTCTATTTGACTTTAGAGATCACCGCATACGAAAAAATGCTTTTAACAAGGTTCAGAATGAACCTCTTCTTCAGACTTGTGACATTTCCGGAAAAAAATAACTGGAAAACTCAGCTGGACCTGTGTCCTTGCGATGATCTTTCTCAACAGTCCACCATGCATACAATACTGTTTTGCAAGTTCTTTCACACCCACCGAAAAATATGGCTTATCCCCTTACTAAAAAAATGGGGTTATAGACAATGTCGTCCAGCTATGCTAGCACTTCAATCTCTGGACTCTGAAACCATTGTGTATCATGTGTTGAACTTTTTAAAGTGCATTATGAGACATAGAAACAATCTTTAAACTAAAAAGATAATTCTATATGTCACGTACATTCTAGGCACTTTCTCTTCTTTTAAATGTATATTCAACTGCAAATTTTTACTGTGAATGTTTGAATGTCATCTTTTATGGTTTTGCAAATGCTAAAAAACCGAATAAAGATTATTATTACTTACTTACTACTCTACTATGCACCACTGCACTCTACACAACTCCGCGCCACTTTACTCTGCAGCACTGCACTCTTTGCCACTGCACTCTACTCTGTACCACTCCACTCTACTCTGTACCACTCCACTGTACTCCAGTGCCAATCCCCTCTAATTAACTCTGCAGCATTTCCCTCTAATCTAAAACAATCCACTGCAATCTGTGCCACTTAACGCCACTACACTGTATGCCAACGCACTCTGCACCACGTTACTCAAATCCAATGCACTTTACGGCAATCTACCCTGCCTCACTGCGCTCTGTCACTCTATTTTAGTCTTCACCACTGTACTCTGCGCCACTGCACTCTATGCCACTCTGCTGTGCACCACTACACCCCTCGATAGTATACATTGCAACGCTGCACTCTGCCACTACTTTAAGCCACTGAGCTCTGCTCGAGACTATTCTGCATCGCTCTACTCTACGCTAATTCACTCTAAGCCACTTTAATCTACTCTGCACCACTGCACTTTGCTCCACTTCTCTACTCTGAAGCAGTCTACTCTGTGCCACTGCAGTCTACCACTCTATTCCATTCTGCGCAACTCTCTCTGCTCCACTTTACTCAACATCACTTATCTCAAATCCACTGCACTAGGCAATCTACTCTGTAACACTGCACTTTTGCACTTCCCATCACTTTACTCTGCACCACTGACTGCCACTGCACTCTGCAACAGTGCACTCTACTCCACTCTACTCTGTAACACTATTGTGCAGCAATGCAATCTGCCACTCTGCGCGGTGTCACTGCACTCTAGGCCGTGCCACTGCACTCTGCGCAGTGCCACTGCGTTCTATGGGATGGCACTCTGCTGTGCGCCTTTCTGTTTTATGCCTCTGCGCCTTTCTGTTTTATGCCTCTGCGCCTTTCTGTTTTATGCCTCTGTGCCTCTCTGCTCCATGCCTGGGCGCCTCTCTGCTCCATGCCTGGGCGCCTCTCTGCTCCATGCCTGGGCGCCTCTCTGCTTGTGAATATCAAAGGCCCCCTGAATTCTAAGTCGTAAAATTCCTAGGACAGGGAAAACAACAATGCGAGAAAATATATTTCCTAGGCAATTGGAGAATAATAATGACAATACTGTATGGAGAGCTCGACAAAAAACAGGGAAAACAAATATATAAAAATTACGGCATATTTATTATATATCATGTACTAACATAACAAATCAAATCTCATTATTACAGACAATACATAATATCCACATAAAAAATCATCTAAGTTAAAAATGCATAATACAGAAGTAATTATCGCTACATGGCCTGGCAGTTCAGGCTGGACTGTTCCCATGAGGCACAGGGTCAGACTAATTTGCATATGGTCATGTCTGAACTGGGGAGGCGGAGTGAGCTAAAAAATGATAATGAGTTAAACCCAGATCAGTTGACTAGGGGTGAGTGCTTGAAGTGTTCAACACTCCGTCTATCATCCCCTTTGGTTCTGCTTGGTACTAATACCAACCCCAATGGTTGTAATTGTAGTTTTGATTTATCGACCTGAAATTGTTTCTTCACCTTTAAATTTGACTTTTTTGATAATCTACTGTGTAATTGGATAATAAATTCTTGTTCTATGAGATTTTGATTCTGTTCTACAGTGGGTGTTATAGCCTCTAATCTTTCTGCAACGTACCAGTAGTTGAAGTTTGTGCAATTACCCATAAAGCCTACTTTTTTAATTGAATGGCAACCTATAATCTCAGTATACTTATTGGTTTAGACTAAGCTCACAGATTAATTTCAACCACTTGTCTGTTAATTTTTTTGTGCCTAAGGCTTTTAACTCAATAAAATAAATGTAAGCACCGAAATTGTCAGATGCACACTGTCCTCTTGATTGGATATAAACTTAAAGACTTGGACGTAACATTTGAGACATATATTTCATAAAGTGCAATGCTTGCTTCGTTAACCAACCACTTAGTTGCGCTATGTTGACATGAAGCCTAGGCAGGCCAAAATGTGAAATGAATGTTGCACCCCTGTCTGAATATAAACTAGCTATAGGAAAATCCTTTTTATGTCTATCGGGTATAGCCAGGGACAATGGAATTATGTTGCAGGGAAGGGCCAAATTATGCAGCAGAGTTGACTGAATTATGCGACAACAAAAGGTAAATTGTGCAGCATAATGCGTGACATTTTGAGACGGCACTACTGTATTATTTCGTCATTTTTGCGCTTAGGTTGCACCTCATTACTACTAGTTTAACACCCAAATATGGCAATAAGAAACAAAGGAGACTAATTTACCTTCATGAAAGGCCTTCCACTGTGCAGCAACACTTATCGTTGCTTTTTAGGTCGAGGGACCGTAGGCTTGGCCGTAGGCCAAGACCGGAAGTCTGGAGAATTATTGATTCTTAGAGTGGCTGCTTTATCCCGCCTCTCTCCTCGTCTCTCCTCCATTGACTGGCTTCCTAAACGGAGGCCAGCCATTGGAGGAGATAGCCGTCACTCAGAATGCCTAAACATGTCCCGAATCCGAAATTGTTCGGAGCTTTGTGGCCGCCATAATGCTCGTCGTTAAGATGAGGTCGGGCGTCTCTCCGTCCTCTTGTTGCCTGTCCCTCCTCAGATCTGTCTGTCGTGGAGTTGAGGTAAAAGTTTGAGCGCGAGTTACATGACAGAAGGGCAGAGGTACGTCTTTTTCTTTGTTCCAGGCCGTGCTTTACCATCTTCCTCTGGGCTTTGTTTAACTGACTGCCAGGAGAAGGCCACCACTGCTATCACTAACAGTGACCCGGGCACAGGACTCGGGGCTCCACACAGGTCAATAGGTGACACAGCTTGTTTTCTTCGGCACACTCTGTCACGCCTGTCCTAGAACCCTGACCCTAGCGCGATAACTTACACAACTATGACTGATTTAGACCAGGAGCTGGCGGGAACGGATTAGAGTCCTATTTCAATATAAAAGGGCAGGTCTCCGGGAACTCTGCAGCACAGCTCAGCCTCCGAGAGGGGGAAGGCAACGGCACAAGTGCTGATAACCCGGGTCCGCCCCCTCTGCAGTCCTTGCACCCATCCCCTGCCCTGGTGGGAAGCGAGACCGGCAGTCCTTTCACCCGTCCCCCGCCCTGGTGAGAAGCGAGACCGGTAGTCCTTGCACCCGTCCCCCGCCCTGGTGAGAAGCGAGACCGGTAGTCCTTGCACCCGTCCCCCGCCCTGGTGAGAGCGAGACCGGCAGTTCTTGCACCGTACCCCCCTCCCCCCCCCCCCCCCCCCCTGTCCCCTGCCCTGGTGAGAAGCGAGACCGGCAGTTCTTGCACCCGTCCCCCGCCCTGGTGCAAAATGAAGTCTGGCATTCCTTGCACCCATCCCCCGCCCTGGTGCAAAGTGGAGTCCGGCAGTCCTTGCACCCGTCCCCCGCCCCGGTGCAAAGTCGAGACCGGCAGTCCTTGCGTCCTTGCACCCATCCCTCGCCCAGGTGAGATGCAGAGTCCGGCAGTCCTTGTCAGAGGTTCCAGGGAGCAGCTTTCATTTAAGAGCTTGTTTCTTTTTGGCTGGGATGCAAGTAATGATTGTATAAAGTATAAAGCACAAAGTTAAATGTACCCATTGCATTCCCAATGGTGTGTTTGATCTGATTCATACTGACTCAATTAAAAAAAGGAAACCGGATTACATCATAAATGTGTTTGTAGCAGTTCACAACAAGCCAGGCGGTTGCTGCTCTCAGGTACTTAGAGGAATTGCACCTTGATGTGTAAGTGCGTTCCTTGAACTTAAAAACCCACAAGTCTCCCCAGAGTGCATTTGATCATAGAAATAAGAGTTTGGTCTTCGAAGGGATAGCTGCGAGCATTGCATGAAGATATCCGAAGTCTAGCAGTGCTGCAAGGCCTTATTTTTAAAATGTTCAGTGGTGCTTGCGGAGGGTCTCAATAGGACTGAAAGTAGGGCCAAGCACCAAAATAAGTGGCCCCATTAGTGAATTAGATAGCCCATGTTTGCAAAGTGAGCAGTTTTAAACTCGTGAAGACATTCTGTATAAGTGTTCACAATGTACAGAAGACGGCACGGATTTGACCTTGCTGCAGGCAATGCTTGTACTAATATCAGGGAAACCCTAAGTAATGGGCATTGGCAAAGCCAATAGGTTTCATCTGTACATGATCTATTGGATTTGTCAATGTTTTTTAGACATGTTGCACATCAAGATCTGCTCTTCCCGTATAGGCGTGTGGTGAAGCTGATTGCCATGGAGTCTCATTACATCCCAAAACACATCTGATATAATCATCCCAGCAGAGCCCTCTGATTGTAAGTGGCAGTGATGCCATTCTCACCGTGTGACATTTCTGAGACTGCATGTCCCAGCTTGTCTACCTTGTATTATGCCACAACCCCACGCATCTTGGCACTGTTGAATACACTTTTACTGAGATTTGACTTAAGCTTTCCCTAAAAGCCTCCTGCCCAACGGCAAACCAAAAACATACAAATGTAGAATACAAAGGATTTTAGTTACAAGTATGTCAAAATATGTAACTTAACACAACACGAGCACAATTGGGATAGGATAAAACACGAGGAAAGGGCAGCTGTGACTATCGGACATCTGTAAAATCAAGTTACAATTACACAAAGACAGATGAACACGAGGGAAATGTGTAGGAGGACAAAAGGCAGAGGGGGCAAGGAGCCAGAGATGTGGTCACAGCACGGGGTGAGTTACAGACCCAGGTTTTATTTAAAGTGACTCTTGGTTCCAGTGCACACATCCCCACGCCTGTGTCTAGTTCTCTGCCACAGGTTTTATTATTTTAAATAAATTCACTCTCTGCCTTTGTGCGAGATATATTTATTAACAAATAAAATGTGTCTAGTACTCAGTAACACTACACTTACACACCTGTGTGTTCTTGATATCGACTAAACTAGGTCCTTAAATGCTAACCCAGCCATGTTTTCATTGCTCTCTTTGACTCTGCAAGCAGCAGAATGTGAACTCAGACGTTGTGATGACATGCTGTTCTTGGTAAGTTTGGAAGGGAGCTGTTCTACAAGTTGTAACAATCCAAGGCCCTGTCCGCGAAGGTCAACCATTAAATGAGTTTGTTATAGTTTGTATGTACCTAGATGTGGACTGTCACATCCGATGACTTAGACCAAACGGTTGCTAAATGAATATTCATTTAGGGGATGGAGATAGGCTAAGCTGATGGTTTATTGGTTTTGTGTTTTGATTTGTTGAGTTCATGTCAACTTGATCACCTATTGCTGATAAAACAATTTTCACTGTGAATTTTATAATAAAAAGGAGTCCTTCCTGGAAGTGAGCGGGAGGCTTTTCCTCAATTCTTGGAGAGCAGACCTACCTTAGACTCTTTCATACTTTTGACTTCAATTATTTTGGCAGGGTTTCTTCCTGCTTCCGACTGAGCTAAATGTTAATTCACTGAATCTGATATGCTATGCGTTTTTTTTTTTTTTGAGACTAATCATATTTTTGCCCTCTGTAATGGTTTTTACATTTTAATAAACCATCATGATTTTTAGGTCTCCTGGCGTTAACCGCGCGAAAGCGCGGTCTCGCCAGAGACCTATTGTGAGCGATCCTGCTTCCCAGGAGAGGGGACAGCAGCTGGCCGCGCGCTGGGGAATGGAGCGGGCCACGCGCACACGAACGCGCTCGCTGTGGCCAGCTCCTGTATTCTCTCCTGGAAAGCTGCCACACCTCCCCCTGCACGCATGCGCACAAATAGAGACACACACACACACGAGCGCACTTACACACACACACACACACACACACACACACACACCCCCCCCCCCGCTGCACACGCACACCCAAGTGCATCCCCCCCTCCCCCCGCCAACTAAGCCCCACTTACCGGCTTTGTTGACTTCTGCAGACTCTGCGGGGCTCTCCCTCGGGCATGGGAGCCCCGCGTCACCAGCACTGCTTCTCTGGCCATCCGTGGGCCCGTGCGTGGGCTTCCGGAGTGCCAACTACAAACGTCTACGCTATGACGTCATTTTGTAGTTCATCACACGCCAGGACGTTGCGGCGCATCTGGGGAGCATTCGGATTTTAAATCCCTACACTCGTTTACGGAGGTGCGGTTTTGACTGACAGAGTTTGATTGACATGACTAGCCAATGCGGTTTTAACAAGGTGAGACAATATGCACATTAGAGGGAGGTCAAATATGATACCATATGCCTAAATAATAACGAGAAGCAATATTGCAAGTAATGAGGCTCCTTTCCCTGTTTTTTGATTGACATGACTAGCCAATGCGGTTACATGAAGATATAATGTCGACTGATTGAAAAAAATAAGAGATGGTGACAGAAGACCTCAAACTAAGGATTGAATACACTTTGAGGTACATTATATCCAGTTAACTATACCTACCCTTCTGTCATAAACCAATAGGAATAAGCCAGTAACAGCAATAATGTTTTAATTACAGGGTTGGAACCTTTCAGGGTGAGTTCCTCTATCAACTCAGCAATTCTTAATTTTCGGGGCAGAAGAGCAATTCATGAGGTATTTAGGTTTAACCTAATTGTGAACCTGAGTGCAGAAGAGAACAATGATGGACTAACCAGGGGGGAGATAAAGAAATCATGTATACATAGACATATATACCGACATCCCTGAGGGTTACGCTAGATTTGTGCACGGCCCTTAGGACAGAAATAGTCAAATGACACCATAATCCCCCGATAAAATGATGCCCACTAATGCTTTATAGTTACGAGCAGGCGGGCAAGGTTAAATCAAGAGTCCTTACCGGACAGCCATGAACAGATAGGGTGCAACTAATGCTCACCCTTTTTAGGTCTCCTGGCGTTAACCGCGTGAAAGCGCGGTCTCGCCAGAGACCTATTGTGAGCGATCCTGCTTCCCAGGAGAGGGGCCAGGAGCTGGCCGCGCGCTGGGGAATGGAGCGGGCCACACGCACGCGAACGTGCTCGCTGTGGCCAGCTCCGGTCTCCTCTCCTGGAAAGCTGCCACACAGCCACACCTCCCCCTGCACGCATGCGCACAAACAGACACACACACACAAGCGCACCTACACACACGCACACCTACACACACACACACACGCACGCACACACACATACAGAGCCCCCCCGCCATGTCTGACATGACACACTACGCACACTACGCACACTACGCACACACAACCGCGCACACACAACCGCACACACACAACCGCACACACACAACCGCACACACACAACCGCACACACACAACCGCACACACACAACCGCACACACACAACCCCACGCACACAACCCCACACACCCACACTCGCACCACCACACTCGCACCACCAGCCACACACACCACCAGCCCGCAGTGCACACTTGCACCAGGCGCACACACACCACCAGCCCGCAGTGCACACTTGCACCAGGCACACACACCACCAGCCCGCAGTGCACACTTGCACCAGGCACACACACCACCAGCCCACAGTGCACACTTGCACCAGGCACACACACCACCAGCCAGCAGTGCACACACACCACCAGGCACACACACCACCAGCCAGCAGTGCACACTTGCACCAGGCACACACACCACCAGCCAGCAGTGCACAATTTCTACAAGCACACACCCCACTAGCCATCACTGCACACATCAATTGTTAACACATCCACAATTAACGATTGCAGCAATCGCAGTATGGCACACTTTACTTTTAAACATATTCATCTAAAGTGCAGCATGCCACCATTGCTACAAAATAAATACACTTTTTTTTGGCCTACAATTTATTGACTTTTGTTGCAATTAGTGTTGCAATATTTAGCAATCAAAAAAGTTTTTAAGGAGAAACCCTTTTATGAAAACGGAGGGGTTAAGTACTATGAAACAAATATAAAGGTTCCCTTTTCATATGTTTTTAGTAAGGAGACTAAGGTCTCTAAGGGATCCAAGTCAGGGATAGTTGGTGAGACATGTCTTTGTTCAAATGTATATTGTTTTTAAATCATGAAATGTTTTTTATGAATAAATATGATGTGTTTAATCAACATTTGTATAAATAGATAATAAATCTTGGAGATATACTTGATAAATCTTTTTGTCTGCACATTCTCATTGGCTCTACTCTGCATGATTCAAATTCTTGAAATAGATTTATTTTGCTGAAATTGTAAATTTGTCAATCCTTACACAACCTCAGATACAACCTATGTGCACAGACAGACAGACAGAGCCGCGCACAGACAGACAGACAGCCGCGCACAGACAGACAGACAGAGCCGCGCACAGACAGACAGACAGAGCCGCGCACAGACAGACAGACAAAGCCACGCACAGACAGACAGACAAAGCCACGCGCACACAGACAGACAGACAGACAGACAGAGCCACGCACACACAGGCACACAGACAGACAGACAGACAGACAGAGCCACGCACACACAGGCACACAGACAGACAGACAGACAGACAGAGCCACGCACACACAGGCACACAGACAGACAGACAGAGCCACGCACACACAGGCACACAGACAGACAGACAGACAGAGCCACGCACACACAGGCACACAGACAGACAGACAAAAACCGGGATGACAAGCAGGGAACAGAGGCACAGAAAAATAGGGGGAACAGAGGCACAGAAAAACCAGGATGACAAGCAGGGAACAGAGGCTCTGTCTGTGTGTGTGCGCGGCTCTGTCTGTGTGTGTGTGTGTGCGCGGCTCTGTCTGTCTGTCTGTGTGTGTGTGTGTGTGTGTGTGTGTGTGTGGCTCTGTGTCCGCGAATACTCGCTACTACTCTCTAATGCTCACCTATTGCCATTATAAATTACAATACCATTTATTTGTTTTAAAAAAAAGAAAATGAAAAAAAGTCATGAGCAATGCCAATAGCTCTACCTTTAATAATGCCAAGACCATTGCATTGTAAATCCTTGTTTATTAGTTACTTTTGGACAGTTTCAGGTAGTAACAAAAATGTCTGTATATTATGCAGCAGGTGAAGGAATATGCGGCTAATTCATAACTTTGCGCAAAATGCCACATCTGCATATTTGCATAATTCCAGTGGCCCTGCATATAGCTTATGATTCAGACCTGTGGTCTCAGATACTCACTTCCTCATTCTTTCACTTCAGATGAACCTTCCTTTTGTAGAAAGGCATGTACTCTATTGTAGTCATTTCAGATACCTGAATATAGCGCAAGACATACAAAAGAAAGATGTTTTTGCGTGCAGTGCTCAGCAAAATTAGTGCAGTTCGGTCTTAAAGATGTTAGACCTTTACCATTGAAGTATACAAACTTTGGCATTATGGTTCTGGACACACGTACTGCTGAAAATATTTTGAAGGAACCTGCAGAGTCACTACTACGAACAGTTGGCTTTTAGTTACCGTTTCTAGAGATTGGTTACGGTAAATAAGTGATCATGTTGGCTGAGAATTAATCTTTTCTGGAGTACTTTAAAGTTAACTTAGCAGAGTTGGTCATTGAAGCAGATGTATGCAACTTATGTTACTGTGTTCTCCCTTGTGAGCCAAATACTGTAATTATGTAACTTCAAAGAGTACAGGATGCGTTCCAAGCAGGATGTAAATAGGAGCAATGAGGCAATGTTTTCTTGTGCACATTTTTTTCATGTTGTAGTTGTGCCAGGTTTGTGTGCTTCTATTTGTGTGATCCTTCATTGGATGATAGTTTCCTTAGCTAGGGGACTGCGTAGTCTAATGGTGTCGTAACAGTGATGCCAACCACTATGTCAATTAACAGCCTGTATTTATTTAAGAAGCCACTGTCCTGTTAGGTGGGCATAATGGTTACCTAAATAAATTAAAGATGGGCATAATGGTTACATAAATACATTAAAGATTGAGCAGAACTGGATTAGAGCTCATTTCCTCCGATGGAACACATTTTTAATGTGTCTCCCTGGTGTGGGAGTGCTGATTGCGATCATCGTGGATATTTTAGTAAGGTGGATTAGTAGACCGTATTGTAATTATAGAATGTATAAATACGATCTTTCCCTACCCAATACGCCTTGCCTCCAACCTTTATCTAAGAACGCTATTTTTGTGTTTACAAAGAATTTGTGGACATGCTAGTCGCACTGGAATGAGCCTGTACTGTAGTATAGACGTTTAATCTATTTTTTTTTCTCTCTTAGCCTGGTGAAGGACCAAATGGGCCAAATCAACAAGGCCATTTTCCCAATGGCCCACGACTTATGCGACCGCCATATGTAAGTGTTACTACACCAGCTTACTTTTATCGCTGGTTGATACATTTGTATTTATTGGAATACGACACTCTGGTATAGTGAACATTTCACAGTTTCAAATTACAGTCCAGGACTGCAGCATTTTAATTAAATTGAAACTAGGGTAAACACAACTTTCTCCTTTTGACTATAGCAACTTAAGACATTCCAAAGTTTTGAAAAGCAAAATAATTAGATCTTATTTCACCACTAGTGACGCTTTACCTGCCTGGTGTGAAACAGCCCTGAGAGATTTTGGATTTTCTCTGGTGATTGAGTAGCTTCTGAAAAGGCTTTGGCTTTTTAATATAGCAAGTCACGTTCAGAAAAGAAAGGAAAAGCTTGAGCAAAGAGAATCGTAATAGCCTATATACAATTATAAGCTTTCTACGTACCAGTAATGGCTGTGAAGCGTACACCTGCGATGAACTGAAAGGAACACCTGATAAGTTTTTAAGATGAAGCAGCCTGAATAAGCATCAGCAATTAATGTTCAGATGCTGGTGACTGCAGGATATAAACATACACCATTGTAATGTGTTGGGGAACACCCGTGATAAAGGAGTTAATCCAACTTTTAGATTGTTTTGTGTTTGAAAAAGTAGGCTCTAGAAGCAGATGTTAAGGATTCCTTGTACTCTGGGATGTCAAGGAAAAAAGATATAAATCCGCATTATGCTAGTGTATCCTAGTCATCGCTTTTATTAAGTGAGCAGAGGACCTTCGCAAGCCAAATCCAGTGGGCAAATAACCCGGATAAGTGTGGACTTGTCCTGAGCTCCGTATCTATTTGCGTCCAAACTACTATAAAAAGTATCTCAACGTTCCATTTTTCCCTTGAGAAAGCGTCCCAGTTATTTTTTTGACAGTGTGCGATGCTTTGCACTATATTCCAGTGCATGTTTCTGTTTGTTTTAGCTAGAAATCCGCAGCTAATCTGACATCAGCATCTCTCCCCCTCCCACCTCCCACGGCTGTCCTTTCTGCCCGCCTCGCACACCACATACGAGCTTGCCCCACCACATAATGTGCACCGTGGTTATTTTTTGACAGTGTGTGATGCTTTGCACAATAATCCAGTGCATGTTTCTGTTTGTTTTAGCTTGCCAAAGCGCATGTTTTCTTCATCTGCCTACCTAGTAATGCTTCTCTTTCTCCCTGCCTTGTCTCGCCCGTGAGGCTCTCCCCTGCGCCCTTCCATGATGCGCTCTCCCTAGTGTGCTCCCCCCAACCCACGCTGCTTTCATGTCTGCGTCCTTCTCAAGCTCCACCTTGCTATTGCATGTTTGCTCTCCCTGCACCATCTATATTGTTCTCTAGCTTCTGGTACCCATTTACTTCTGCCCTCCAATGTTGCTTCAGCCACTCTCAGGCTCACCTCCTGCTCCCCACCCCCCCCACCCCTCCCATTTGTTCTCTATTCTTGCATTTGTTCATGGCTGCCAGGCTGTGACACCACATCAAAGGGCTTCTCCCAGCGTGCGCTCTGCGGCTTCTCCTCCCCTAATTATTCATGGCCGGCCGTGCTCTGCGGCTTCTCCTCCCAAAATTATTCATGGCCGGCCAGCCGTACTTTCAGTTTCACGGCCGCCTCCCACTTCCCATGCATGTCTTGTTTGACGAAATGTTACTCAATGACCTTGCTTTAAACAAGAATGCCCTTAAGACTTTCTAAACAGTCTTATTCTGCCACCCTTATTCTGCTGCTAAGTGCTGTTAGTTTAACTTGCACAAAGTCACATTACGTAAAGAGAAAGGCTATATCCAAGTGAGTGCTTTACCCATCACCCACTGAAACTGCTGACCTGTTGCTCCGGCATGTACACAAGAGTGGCATACGCTACACACTACGATCGCTGCATTGTATACGGCCATATTGCTTGTGCTGTTCACTTCTGCTAGCACTCGTGTGCTTTAGCCTGCAGTTTATCGATGTAAACATCCCACGCATTCTGCTGGGGCGCCACCCCCTTCTGCACAGACAGTGTTCTCTACGTTACCGTTTTGACAGCCGCACACAGCTAGAGTCCTAATGTCGGCGCGGGAATGGACTTCCGGGGTATATCTTCACAGTGCTTTAATGGTGCAAACCCTAGTTTCTCTTGTGCAGCAATGTGCCAGAAGCGTGTCCCTGCCTCGTCTTCCCAGCGCACACACCTACTCACGCCACTGAGCATCAGCGATGAGTGGTAATACGACCCAAAGGTGAGCCGAGGAAATTGCAATTGCCCACCACACCCAGCGATCGTAGTGCGTAGATCGTAATGGCTTCTGGTAACACAAAGGCACCCGAGTGACTTGCGACACATTTAATATGGCCAACAGCAAATACATGCAAACAATACATTCTGCAGGACCGCTGCTGCACACCGCAACACATGCATTGATGTCAAGAAATGAAAAAAACACTGGTAAATGTAAGCAT
Source organism: Lissotriton vulgaris (assembly GCF_964263255.1). NCBI lineage: Eukaryota > Metazoa > Chordata > Amphibia > Caudata > Salamandridae > Lissotriton > Lissotriton vulgaris. The sequence continues at coordinate 1,057,435,375 of NC_141687.1, forward strand.
AATTGTATAATAGCTTTACTGTCTTTTTGGATTTTTAAATTACCTTACAATTGTGGCGTTGGCAAATCGATTTTGGTGCATCCTACCACTGCCTGCCACTGTTATCATAGCATACCGATCATTAAAAATGCTGACTCTCAAAGGCCCCGATCTTCACATCGGGTGAAAGTAGCTTGTATATATAGTCCTCTTGTGCTCTCGTTATTCCTCATTACAGAAAACAAAAGAATGCTAGCTAATGGGACAGCAATTTACAATTTTTTACGGGTTTCCTATTCTAGTTTGCTTTTGTAGCTGAAGACTTAGATAGATATCTTGTACACTTTGATACGCAAGACCCACAGCACTCACAGTGATTGCACCATTCTCAAGGTGCCTTTCACAGGTGAGTGCCATTTAAATAGTTGATAACCCGCATCATTCCCTGTTTGTCTCCACATCCACTAGTTTGAACACATTTCCTCGGACCTTGCTATCGGACAGCCGTGTTGTGTTGACGTTATTATAGAACTCTGTGACTGCCTGTGCCTTGCATTAAATACATTAATTAATGCGATCAAAGGCATGCTTGTTGGTATTAGATATGTGACACCCTGCGTTGTTCAATATCCGACATGTGATACAGTTGTTACACAGAAAGGCGTTCTGCCTTGGAGCTGCTTACTTCTGAAAGCTAAAACGTCTTTACCCCAGTATTGGAACTTTCATAGATTCCCATGCTTTGTATCAAACAGCCCGGCACAAGACTGCGATAGTCTAACCTTCAAACCGCACTCCGACCAAGCAGAGGGGACAAAGCGAGACAAAAAATGTCAAATTCAAGAAACCCCTCACGAACGTATCAAGTAGATAGGGGCAGAATAGTACGGTACTACGCAAATACCTCCGGGGAACTTAATACATCCCGCATTATAAACCGAAGGCATGACAAAACCAGTCCAAAAATGGACCGCGTGTTCGGTAGAAACTGGCCTCGCCTGTTTAATCAAAACAAATTCAAACTTATTTAAGGACTGTTACGTAGCAAGATATGGGCTATAGAAAATGGAACACCCTCCAAGCAGCAGCTCAATTAACTACGTAACGAGCAGGATAGGGAACCATCAGTAAAGCCACAAGCTCTGTTAGGTTACACAAGGGCATTCTCCCAAGGACAATGCTCATTTAGGCCTTTCCTCACAGCATTTAATAAAAAAAATCCAAAACACTCCCCTTTTTTTCTGAGGGCCGAGCTGTCCTTGCCAGCAACAGTTCGCACCCTCTCCAGAATTGACCATTTCAGATCCAACTCGGAATGTATAGATTCCATCCAATGTTGCACAAGTGGGGCCCCACTTCTTGCATTCCTAATATTTGTCTTGTGCTCGCCAATGCGAAATCTGCACTCGCGACCCGTCTCCCCAACATAGGGCAATCCACATGGACAGATAACAACATACACTACATTGGAAGAGCGACAATTGCTCATTCCCTTTAGTTTGATGGTACGGTTGTTGATGGTAAGGGTATCGCCCCCCCCCCAGAACCTGCGTGCAGGCTTGACAGGTGCCACAACGGTGGTGGCCCTCAATAGGAGGGAGACCAAGGACTCCCATCTGTCTGCTATTAGCGGGTGTAGACCCCACACCGCGTACCAAGTGGTTGTGTAAATTTGTGTTCCTTCGAAACGCAAACAAAGGTTCCGGTATCGCATTTTCCTGAACCCCCATGTTCAAAAGATACCATAGGGAGTTCACGGTCTGTCTGAGTTTGTGATCAATCGTCGAATGCTTGGTGATACATACCAATCGATCAGAGGTCTCTAGGGTACGCTCTGAGAACATGCTTTCCCTGTTGTAATATCGTGCACGCTTGAAGGAGTCACAAATCCGTCTAGAGGGATATCCCAGTAATGACAATTTAGTCTTTAAGATATCTGCCTGATAGAGGAAATTCTTCATCTCAGTACAGTTCCTCCGGAGAAGAAGGAATTTACTAAACGGGATCGAAACCCGCTGACAACGCGGATGAAAACTCCTATATTAAATGAGGGTGTTTTTAGCTGTAGGCTTGGTGTATGTTTGTTTATGGTCTTATAGCGCGCCTGAATCAGCCCCGAAGGGGTATCTCCGCGCGTGGCTTCTGTATGAGTTAGACAAACTATAGTTGAGGAGTGACAGAGGGAAGGCTAAGTTAATCTTGTGTGAACAAGTAAGTTTTTAGTTTCTTCCTAAAGTTAAAGAGGTTGGGAGTTTGTCTTAGCTGGGGAGGGAGGGAATTCCACAGCAAGGGACCTTTAAGGGAGGGGGCACGACCACCCTGTCTCGCTCTGGTGACTTTGGGTACATATAGCAGCATTGTGTTGCTGGAGCGTAGAGTGCGTCCGGGAGAGTAGGGAAAGAAAATGTCTTTCAGATATTTGGGACCAGATCCATAGATGCATTTATGCATGATGCAGCAGAGTTTAAAATTTACCCGCTGTTGCACTGGAAGCCAGTGAAGGTGGGAAAGAAGAGGACGGGAGGGGGTACGAGGAGGGGCATTCAGGATGAGTCTTGCCGCGGTGTTCTGCACCACCTGCAGTCTGCGCAGTTGTTCCTGGTTGGCGGAAATGAGTAGACTGTTACAATAGTCTACCCGTCCGAGGACTAGTGCCTGAACCAGCGTTTTCCTATAGATGTTTGGTAGGAAAGGGAAGATACGCCGTAAAAGACCAATTGTACGGAAACACATTCCCGTGACCTGGCTGACGTGATCTTTCATTATCAGAGTTTGGTCTAGGCGTACCCCCAGGTTTTTGATGGTTAGTTTTGGCGCTGGGACAGGTCCAAGCTCAGGTGGCCACCATTCCGGGGACCAGAGCAGGGTGGCCCCTCCAAACAACATGACCTCCGTTTTGGCCACGTTGCATTGGAGGAAGTTCTGGGCCATCCAGCCTGCCACCGCTCTCATGCCGTCTTGGAAAGATTGCATGACTGCAGGTGTAATGGTTTGAAAGGGAAACAACAGCTGAGTATCGTCAGCGTAAGAGATAGGTGAGAACCTGTGAGATCTTATAATCTCTGCCAAGGGGGCCACATATACGTTGAATAACGTGGGGCTCAGACATGAGCCCTGTGGCACACCCTTGGTAAGCTTCCTGCAGACAGATTTATGGGAGCCTAGTTTAACACCTTGTTGTCTGTCTTCAAGAAAGCTTTCCAGCCACGCAAGAGCGGTCCCCTTTACTCCTACTCCCTTCAGACGGTCGAGAAGAATTTTGTGCGACACCGTGTCGAAGGCAGCGGACAAATGACACCAATAACTCCCCTTCCGCGTGCCTGACTCAAACGTCAAGGAACTCCACCTTGACGTTACTTGAATTGGCTGTAAATTTCAAGTTGGGTGCCTTTAAACCAGTATAAATGTTCCTGGTACGTGGGTGGAACCGCTGTCCTCAAACAGACCATATTCCACTGGTGCATCTCCTTCTGTATAGTAGTGAAATGTCTGTGTTCTTGCATCTGCTGCTTGGAATGTAACCCACGAATAAAATACCTCCTGTTTGTTTGATTCGTGTGCCTCAATCACGAAAGCTACAATGCCACCCCTAGCTTGTAAACAGTATTCTAATAGTATCAGGGTGATTGTATGTCTGAATTTAGGTGCAATTTTAATTGCGTTTGTATTTTCTTCTCTGCCTCAGACATGTAGATCTACTAAGTTATATCTGCCTTCAATCATTTTTGTAACAAAGAAGTTTGTTCAAGGGAACTAAGATAAGGTTTTTGCGCAATTTTAGGAACACGATCTCCTTCAAGCTTGATTAGCCAACCGCTAATAAATAGCTGTGGCGGAGTTTGTGTCCACCCACTCCAGCCTCTGGTGTTTTGTGAGTAGGGGTCTCTGTGAATAGCACGACTGAACTACTCAGATTTTACTGTTAAATAAGTACCCAACCAACTTTGGCAGCGCAATGTTGTGTAGTTCCTATATTACCCATGCAGGACCTGCACGTTTAGATAACAACATAAACTGTGGGTTTGGTGGCAGACTGGTTTATAAGCACCCCCACTGAGAATGTTAGCCTTTCTGTTTTAGCTACTTCACAGTGCCACTAGAATCTCCTCTTATCGGGGAGAGAATAGTTTCTGGCAACCTTAGAACATGACAACCCTGATCCCTCAGGATCGTGGAAACAATATACTACTTTTCGCTCAGTCACTCGTGCTCACTTATTCGGTCTGAGAGTTACATAGAAGAAAAGTCGGGCGTGTTACAATAAGAATGTATTGCACAGTTCTTCTAGTGTAAAATAGATGGGCTGCAACAGCTGTTAGATAGTAGCAGATATAAATGATTAACAATACAGTGGAAAAAGGAAAGTTCAGTTCTACCATCTTGAAATAAGCATGAATAAATACATGAATATAAAATGCATGCTAAAAGTGCGCATACTCCTACGATGCCTATCTAGATGTACCTAAGTGTACCTAGCATGTGATAGGTGTGAAGCTAAGAATCCCTCTAGGATTTAGGCTAATCCCATTACCTGAAGTGTACCTAGATATGGTGGGGTAGGTGGTGTAGTCCCTGCCTGGTTTCCAAGAACCCTCATGAATATTCATTCATACTTGACTAAGTTATAGGAGACTATTGTTCAGGGAAACTCTTTTTTTGCACCCAGGACTAGAATTAGGTAAAGGTTCAATCCTACAGGCTTGTTACTGTGTAATATAAGGGAGGTAATGTAGGTGAAGGTGTATGATATTACCTGGACCTTTATTAGTGTACTTAAATTAAAAATAACAATAGTCTTTAATGGCTCCCCTACCTCTCCCTGGACACGAGCAGGCTGCCCCCCAGCCACCAAGCTTCTCGAAGGCCACAACAGAGCCTCCCAGAGTGATAAAGAAGACCCCGGGCAGAGGGCAGTGTTGTAGATTGGCCCTACCCTCATGATGGTGCAGGTAGGTCTGGATCCAGTTTATATCGATGTCAAAATTTAGTTGGTCCCAACAGTGTAGAGTCTCTCTCGGGGAGCCGGGCAATTGGAGTGAGTCCGCAGATGTGGGCCCATTAGTGTCCCGACAGCACAGGGGATACCACTCAAACGTCCTCCCCTCAGGGCCTGCGGGCTCAAGAAAACAACTTGATTCAGAAAAGGGGGTGGTGATGAACAGAGTGTCTGAATTAAGCAGACCACTCTTACCCAGTCCAAAGATCCTGGCTTGATCCATCACCGTTTTTTAGCTCACTGCACCATCCCAGCTCAGAACCTGGCTACATGCAAATTAGTCTGTTCCTGTCCCAGTGCATGATGGGAACAGGGCAAACCAAACTACCAAGCCAATTCTTATACTGGGAAGGAAACAAGCTTCCGGGGACCGGTTTCTGGCATTTCAGCCGTCGTCGGCCCGGCTTGCTTGAATCCCCTTTTCTGAATCAAGAAAACAACTTGGCCTGGAGACTTGTAAACCGCTGGGGTTGTCTGGAGCCAGGCCAGATAGCAGCTCAATGTCTATCTCGTACTGGTGAGCTCCGCTCTGTCCGAAGGGGCCAGCCCCGGCTCTCCCCTCGGCTGACAAGTGCCACTGCTTCATCTCTCATATGCAAGAGTCCGGCATATCAGCCCTCCAGGGCAGGCCAGGAGGAGACCATCGGCCACCGATCAGTATGCGGTGGCTGCGAGCTTCAGTCAGGCACTTCTTCCAGCCCCACTCTTATAGGAGGCTGCACGTCCCGGCATGCTATATCCACGGCCCCAGATGCTGCCACACAACTTGGCGTTGCTATATGGGGCCGGGGGTCGATCAATTTCCTTCCTTGTTTTTCCAGGGAGGATGTTACTGGGGGTAGATGTGCCTGTGGAATCAGTATAGATGACTGATTTTAATTACTGCTGGCAGAGCCTCTTTATAGAGTGGCCATCTTGCTGTCCAACCAGGCTCTGCTTCCGTGGTAGCCATCTTAAAGTGCCATTTCATGTGTATTGTTGGGCATGTCGTTTTCCAACTTTAAGTTTTGAGTTTTTGTGTGCTGGTTTCCATACATTTTTTAAACATTCGTACTGCAAACCTAATTGATTGGCATTTGTTGTTTACCACCGCCCTCAATTAATAGTATGGTTTACATTTATAAATAAAATGTAAAAATAAATGTGGTGAGGCTGTACTTATTCAGGTTCCTCTGTTTTAATATAGTTCGGTTAAAAATAGAAAATTCTGCTGTGTTACCATGGTGTTTTCAGAATTAATAATAGTGTGAAGCATCAGTAAATCTTGATGCATTCTTTCATGATATGCTTATTATATTGGTATGCTCTCATGTGCTAAATAATATAAAGGATGCATTGTAATTGTTTGTCCCATGGTGCACCTTAGACGAGGTGCACCACTCACAAACTGGAACAGTTACTGCAGAGTGAATTACATCTCCCGCATGCAGGTGGTGGCATTGGGTAAGGGGGTATGCATGGCACCCTCTTTATCAGCTCTAAGGGGTGCACTGACTTTTTGGTTACTCGGTGGTGTCAATATATTTCTTTAACAAATGAAGGCTTTTCCTACCGGCCTCATGAGTAGGCTTAGTGAAAGAACTCTGAGGCCACTGTTACTTCTATTACTGTTTCTTTGCTGGAGGACTTTTACTTAATCAGCCAATAGACAATAACGAAATAGCTGAAAAGCAAACTGCTTCACTTGAATTGATGAAGTTGAAACCTATACCATAACCCTTAGAAAAGCTTTCCGATTGCATGTTAAACCAGGCTGTTTTCATTTCAGATGGGTCACCCAGGCATTCCTCATTTCCAACGGATGGGAATGCCACACATGGGACAGAGAATGCCAAATATGCCTCCAGTGTCACATGGAATGATGCCCCAGATGATGCAGCATATGGGAGGGCCCATGGGAGGACCATCAATGGGACAGGTGAGCCTTTTGTGACCGTTTTATATAAATTCTTGTTTATATATTCATCTTGCCATGTGTTATAGTAAAGCTTACAAAGAATGTATGCTAAGGTTGCTTTTCACCAAATTCTTCCTCTTTTAATGATTTTCATGGGAATTCCAGCATTAGAAAATGTTTACTTAGTGTTTTGAATTTTATCCAGTATTGGGGTATCTTTCATATATTCACATTCTTAGAATCCTCCCCGCCAACGAGGTGTGAGTCTCGCGGTATAATAAAACATATACATAAGTCATAAAAAACATTATACAATAGGCTACTATGGACAGCAAAGTCACTACATTAGCCTATCTTAGTCCTTTTGCAAAAAGAACCAAATTTGGAACCCAGCCAATCAGGCTGCAGCAACCGCTTAACCTTCCACAGAGAGGCAAACCTTCAGATTTTCTACTGCACGTCGCGTGACTGAGAGTCTCCCTGAGCTCTTCTCAGTTTTTCTTCACCTTAGGTTGAACTTAGTGAGTAGCTATGTCTGATTCATCTAAGAAAAGCTTATTTTTGCCTTGTTCTTAGTGTGGGAAGAAGAGACTACATTTTGAAGATCCCCACAAGGAATGTATTTACTATCTTTATCCAGCACACAAGGTTAAAGACTGCAGGATTTATAGAACCTTCCCTGCCAAGACTTTGAAAGGTAGTGAAGGAAGATTGCTTATTTGGCTGGAGAAGTTGACTGCTACATCTGATGTAGTTTCAGGAGATGATGGCAGTTAGTCTTCAGGTGTCCACCCCTCTAACCAAGAAGAAAGATAGATCTGGTCCCCCTGAGACAGAGTAAGACCTTGAAAAACCTCACTCTGAGACTGGTCACTCGTCCTCTAGAAAAGAGAAGCTTTATTCTCTTCTCAGGTGAAATATGGCGAGAAAGGGAAGATTTCTGTGAAAACTGCCTCAAAACAGCAAAAAACTCATTTTAAAGGTGTCTGGATCCTGTCTTCGTCGAAAAAAGCAGTCGACGACGAAATCACCTCAGCCTGTGAGTGCATCCTCTTAGTCGACGAAGAACATCCCATTGTCGACGAACGCTCCGTCGACTGATATCATTGCCTGCTTCGTCAACGTCGACGACTACCCATTTCTCGTTGACGCCTACCTTATCGTCGACGCTTCTGCCATCGTCGACGATACAACTCCCGTCGACGAGTCCACCGTCGACAACAGCGGCTTCGACGACCACCTCGTCGACGAGGGCTTTTCCGTCTACGATGTTGATGATAACGTCGACGATAGCTTCTGTTTTGCAGTGTGAATCTTTCTGGATTCACTATGCTGTGCATTATTTCACCGGGTTCTAGTGGTTGGGTTTTTGGGGAAAAGAAAGAAAAAGCTGAAATGCACCGAAAAAGTTTGGAGAAGACATCCAGGAACAAAACCGCCGGGACGACAAAGAAGTAGGAGAACTTCGACGTCCAACGGAGAATGCGCACACAGGGGGCCCCCCTGAGGGCAGGAATGGACAAGACCCCGTTCAAATTCTGCCGCAATTGCCACCACAAGTACGCACAGAAGGACCAGCACCTGGTTTGCAACCTCTGCCTGCCGGTCGACCGCACGAAACCTAGGATTGCAACGCCTGCTCAGTCTTCACTCCGAAGACACTCCGGATTAGAGAGAGGCAGAGGATAGCCAACCCAGCATGCAAGGAAAAGGCCAACCTCCGTTGTTTTGGGACTTGTCCTCTTCGTCACTGGAGAGGCCCAACATTGCTGAGGGACCAGATGACTTCACGGTCGTAGAGACCGATAAGAAAACTACAAAAGAGGTAGGAGAGACGTCGACCCCTAAAACCCTGACAAACTCTCAAAATCCTGAATCAGGCTATCAAAAAACACGACGCCGAACAGGCCGCCGAGATGGAAAGGAAAAAGATTAGGCTGAAATGGATAACATCCTGCAAAGGAAAAGAGAATTCAACAAGTGGATGAAGAGGTTCACCATCGCGTCGAAGCCGCCACCGACTAACAACTAAGAGGAGTTCGACGCGGAAGAGCTGCCAAAAACTCCTGAGCCCCAGGAACATCAAGAGGAAGAGGGCCTATACTATTTTGAGGAAGGTGAGGAAGAGTTTGGACTCTGCATCCTCGGTGGCGCAGGACCTGGATTGGCAGGATCTTGATATGGAAAGCCCGGAAGAGGCCGTGGAGACGTATCCTTCGCTGCCAGATGACATTGGGATCTACAGCGTGGTCATCAGGAACCCGGCAACAGCTTATGGAGTGAAACTGGAGGAAGAAAAACCAAAAGCCTGCTTCCTCCTAATGACCCTACTCCCCATTCCAACCAGGAGCCAATTCCTCACCATGCTACCAAGTGTCCTGACCAGGGTAGGAAAGCTTTCAAAGAACCAGCAAGCTGAAGGTCTGTCACACCCAGGACAGAGGAAAAAATACAAACACTTCTCTAAGGGTCCTCCCTACATCCAGGGATCCGTCACAGCTGACTCTATCATTGCAGCAACAGCTTGAAAAAGGGCCAACGTTCCCACAAACTCCGGCCCACCACCTGACAAAGAGTAAGGGGATAGACCTCACTGGAAGGGTAATAGAGAGGAATGCAGCAGTACACTGGCGCATTGCGAACTCTAATGCCCTACTCAACAGGCATATGTACCAACATTGGGACGAGTTCGGAAAACTGCTCAAACACCTCCCTGAGCAATACCAACAGAGGGCAACACACCTGGTGGAGGAAGGCAAGAATATAGCCAACTCATGCCTGAAACCAGCCCTGGATGCAGCAAACACGTCCAGCAGGCTCATGATGAGGTAACAGAGAGAAGGCATGCCTGGCTGAGAATATCCGGCTTCAAGCCGGAAGTACAGAATAACATCCTGAATACCCCCTTCAATTGTGAAACACTGTTTGGAGCAACAGTGGATGAGAAACTCACCCAACTCAAAAAAGAAAATGAAACTGCAAGGTCCATGAGGGGCCTTGCAATTCAGAGGAATGAGGAGAGGCACACCGACACAGAGGCCAAACTGAAGAGGGGGAAACCAGCCGGGAACGTCGCATCAGACATTCCAGCAAGGCTACCAGGGCTACCAGGGCGACAACTAAGCACAGCAGGGCCAGCAAAAACAAACCTGTCAATACCAGCCTCGGGGCCAGTCCTTTCGCGGGAGGGTGAATAGACGAGGACAAACAGGAGGGGGGCCAGCAACCCACTTCAAATTGACTCCGAACCACCAACCGTGCCCACCCACATGACACCTCTAGGGGAGGGGCACCTCAAAGTCAGCAAAAAAGGGTTACACAGACAAAAGATCAACTAACATGTAACACCAGTAGGAGGCAGGCTAAAACACTTCTTCCAGGAATGGAAGAAAATAACAGACAAATGGATACTGAACATCATACAGTTCGGATACTGCATAGAACTGGAAAAGAAACCACTGAACAGAAAACCGAAAAGGAAAATGCACTCGGCAAAAGAGGAAGTCATAGAATCAGTACCATTCAAAGAAAGAAACAAGGGAGTGTACTCCAACTGCTTCCTTGTACCAAAGGTAGACTAAACCCGAAGACCTATCCTGGACCTACTGTTCCTAAACCAATACATAAGAACACAACAATTCAAGATGACATCTCTTCAAGAAGTCATTCCTCAGATAAGGGATGGAGGCTTTATGTCCACCATAGACCTAAAGGACACCTACCTACACATTCCCATGAACAGACAGAACAAACATCTACTGAGATTTGCTATCAACCAGGCACACTACCAGTTCACCGCCCTGGTCTTCGGACTAAAATCCGTACCAAGGGTCTTCACCAAGTGCCTCGCTGCCGTGGCAGCGCACCCATGGAGGGAAAGGATCCATGTATACCCCTACCTCGACGACTGGCTCATAAAGGCAAGTTCCTAAAAACAATGCGAAGAACATGCACAACGCCATACAGAGCAAAGTGTTCCCCAGCGACAATAGAACACTTGCTCTGCTGAAGGAGACAAGTCTGTACCAGAAGGGGCGAGCTCTGACAGTGAGCAAAATCATGTGGATGATGGCATCCTGCATACACCTAGTCCCCAATATACAGCTACACATGAGACCATTCCAGGAATGGCTACAACAACAATGGTCACAAGCTACAGGGAGTTGGAAGATCTAGTGGTTGTAAAGCATGCAGTGCTGGAGGAGATAGCGTGGTGGAACAAGGACAACATAACAAAGGGGAAACCTTTGACACCACAAAACCGTGACCATCACCACAGACGCATTCCAGAAGGGATGGGGAGCATACATGAACCAACTCAAGGTGCGAGGCCTGTGGACTCCAGCAGATGCAATCAGGCAAATCAATTGCCTGGAACTAGAGACTGTGTTCCTCGCCCTGAAAGCCTTCCAGAAACAACTATACGAGCAAAGAGTGTTGATTCAGACCGACAACACCACAACAATGTTCTACATCAACAAACCGGGAGGAACGCAATCAGTCGCACTATCCAACCTAGCGCAGGACAAAAGGAGATGGGCCATCCCACTCCAAAATAGACCTCCTAGCCATACACCTACCAGGGAAGGACAACGTGGAGGCAGACTGGCTCAGCAAACAGACATCGGCATCCCACTAGTGGGAGCTCAATGCACAAGACATACAAAGGCTATTCAAGAAGTGGGGGACTCCTACAATAGACCTATTTGCAACACACCAGAATGCAAAATGCCGATACTTCGCATCCAGGCAACCAGGGGAACAATCCCAAGGGAATGCCCTATGGATAAGCTGGTCAAAAACATTTGCCTATGCTTTTCCCCCGATACCACTGATACACAGGGTACTCAGCAAATGCAGAACCAGCAACATGATGCTGATCCCGGTGGCACCACAGTGGGCCAGGCAGTCATGGTTCTCGCAAATAGTGGAGATTGCGCAGGGACCGACTCCCAATTCAGGAAAAGAAAGGACTTACTCTCCATGAAAAACGGAGAGGTATCTCCACCCAGAGAGCCTCTGCCTAGCGACATGGCTCCTGAAGACGTAGAGTTTGCACATCTGAGACTGCCGGAAAGCACACTACGGGTGCTACGAAAGGCAAGAATACCTACCACACGGACGTGCTATGTCGCAAAATGGAAAAGATTCACACAATGGTGTATCAAGGAGAAACTGCACAAGAAGATGACCAAGGAATCAACGGTGCTAAAATATTTAACACATAAGTTGGACAGAAAGTGCTTCAACATATATTCAACAACCAACGCTCATCTTTCACCCAGCCCCCACAAACATGACAAACTGCTACAAAGTCTATGCACAGCATAGTGAATCCAGAAAGATTCTATCTGCAAAACGAATAGTTTCTTCCCTGTCGGTGTTGTTTTGCAGCTTAAAGATCTTTCAGGATGCACCAGCCAACCCACCCACCCACCCACCTCCGCCAGAAAGACGAGGCAGGAGGAGAAGGTGGAAATACAAGGAATGAAACACAAATCGCCACTTTAGGAGACAGTGAAAATTCATTTACTTTAAGAAAGAACTGGAAAACATTGACAAGGATTCACAGACGGAACACAAAAACCAGAAAAAAGAATCCGAAGATGACGCCCAAGGGTGGAAGCTTCCGCAGGAAGCATGCCGACGTCCCACCTTCTGGTGTACTTTCTGTGACGTCGACGACCACCTGGGCTTTGAAAGAAAAAAAAAGTAAAGACTACGGTTCGGGTCCCAACCACTATACCGCGGCGGATTAATGCACGGCATAGTGAATCCAGAAATATCTTCAAGCTGCAAAACAACACAGACCGGTAAGAAACTTTGTTATGTCTATTTCATCTGGCTCTGACTCACCCTCTATGTATATTTCGTCTGAGCTGAAGCGTAAAAGACCCGCACCTTTACAGATAATGCCAGTTTGACGTCAAAGTTGTCGTCTACCTTCAAATCTTCAAGAAACTATAATCAGGATTGCTCTCATATTTCACCCTTGTCTCCTAGTCACTATCTTGAGGAGTCAGATGATGAAGGACTTTTTAGTCCGGCTCGTAACCAGTCTCCATTTCGGATTAAATATCCGGAGGAAAATGATGATGATGAAGAAGAATACTATGAGCCTTGTGAGTCTCTGCGAGGTCCTCAAGAAACTTCATTTCAGCAGGAACCTATGGTGCAAATGCCTATGGCCCTAATTCAAGACCTCACGGCTATGTTAAGGGACTATAATACACGATTTCCATCTGCAGCGCCTGCTCTCCACTTCCTACTCCTCCTGTTGTACAGAGTGCAGGTCCCTCTGCCCCCATCAATGAACCTCAGTTGGTTTTACCTGCACAACATTTAGTCCACGATGATTATGATGTTGATATTGTTGGAGAGGATGGGGAATTATCAAATTCACCTACTACTGTGGATGCATGAGATGAATACCGGATTCCTACGCCGTCTTCACCAGTTCCTCAGGCAGTGGATTCCCCTCCTGAAGATATTGGAGGTTTTCATGAGATTATGGAGAGACCAGCAACCTGGTTTAATCTTCCGGTATCTGTGAAGCAAACAGATTGTTTTCTTTATGATTTTAAAGACCAAAAAATAAAGACTAAACCATTTTCAGTGCCTGTGATACTTCCCAGAATTGATCAGAAATACAAAGCACCAGATGATGCTCCAGCTTGCCTGTCCGGACATCCTAGGCCAGATTCTGTGATTTCACAGGCTGCTCAATGTAAGTCTCGGAATCCATCCATTCCTGTGACAACACCACCAGATAAGGATGAGAGGTGCCTTGATAACATTGGCAAGCGTTTCACAACAATGGCGGGTGCTTCGGTTCATGCTACAAACTCTCTGGCGATTCTAGGGAGATGTGACCGTCAGCTATGGTCGGACATTGCCCTGTATCTTGAATACTTACCTGATGACAAGAAGTAAGAGGCAAGGAAGATTCTCCTGGAAGGAGAAAGGGCTCCGTCCGAAATAACGTATATTTCTATGGATCTAGCCTCCTTGGGTTTTCTTCAATTGGCTGGATCAGCAGTCCTCAGACGTCGGGGATGGTTAAAATCTACCACTTTTCGACCCGAAGTCCAAATGAAGATCTTGGACATGCCATTCGATAGGGATACGTTTTTCGGGGAAACATAGATGAGGCTCTGCAAGACAACAAAAAAGATACTAACACTGCCGGTGCCCTTGGCACCTTGCAATATAGAAAGAATCCTTTTCGGGGTTCAAGAGGCAGAGGATCGTATTCCTTTCGTGGTGGCTATCAGATACCAATACCAGGGTAATCCGGGAAGATATAACTATCAACAGCAGCAACAACAGCAGCAGTCCTACAGAAACCCTCCAGTTGCTGCTTATAGACAGCAAAATAGAAGACAACAGCCTGAAGGCAGAGATTTTGCTAGAAAAGTGACAACTTATTAGCACCTGCAGCAGCTCTGCCACAACTCATTTACAGGATTCCATATGTATCCAGACACTTTAACAATTGGAAAGGGTTAACCACAGACCAGTGGGTCTTGGACATTTTCAAATTTGGGCATTCCCTGGAATGTATCACTATCCCTCCCACCCACCTTTAAAGAAACGTCCTCCACATCTTGCGCTTCTCTGGAAGGAAGCAAAAACCATGCTCTCTAAAGGAGCGATAGAAAGAGTCCCCCACTCTCGGGCGGGGAAAGGTTTTTATTCCCACTTTTTTCCTATAAAGAAATCTGGGGAATGGAGGCCTATCCTGGATTTAAGAAAACTGAAAAAGTATCTTAAAAAGAAATCCTTTCGCATGGCCACACTTTAACCTCATCATTGCTATTGCACATTCCTGTGTTGTGCTGCAATTTTTAAAATCCCTTGTTATGTGACAAGGTCAACTCGTCATAAGCACAGCGCAGGTAACACCCATGACTAGTTGACCTTGTCACAAGCATCGAAGGGGTTAAGAAATCCTTCAACTTCTGGACCATGCAGATTTCATGGAAACATTGGATCTCCAGGATGCATACTTCCACATCCCCATTCACCCCAAACATCAGAAGTTCCTTCGTTTCACTGTGGCAGGTGCTCATTTTCAATTCAAAGTCCTCCCCTTCGGCCTGCGTTCTGCACCAAGAGTCTTTACAAAATTCCTGGCCCCGGTGGCAGCTCCTCACACACTGCAAGGAATACAACGTTTTCCATATCTGGATGATTGGCTAATAAAGACTCCTTCTTGTTTGCAGACTTCTCGAGCAACGTCCATATGCCTTCAACTATTTCCATCTCTGGGGCTGTCCCTTAACAGTCAGAAATCAGCTCTGTGTCCTTCTCAAAGGATTCAATTTATGGGAGCAGTCTTGGATACTACCCATGACAAGGCATTCTTGTCCAAAGAAAGGCAATCTCGTCTGATTTCGTCTGATTTCTCTGGCATCAGACCTCCAAAAAAGACAGTCCGCTTCTGTGAGAATCATCAAATCATTCCTGAGAATACAATCCTCAGCAATTCTATTGGTACCTCATACCTGTCTAACGATGAGGCAGATTCAAGAGGACCTAGACAGTCCAAATCTCAGGGTCGTGTGACATAGTGAGAACAACTTTAGGTATGCCAGAGCGCTGCTTAGGTGGATGCGCTCCAAGAATGTCTCAATCGGGCTCACTTCTTCCTTCTATGCCGGAGTTCATTCTCAGTACAGATGCCTCCCTAGGAGGGTGGTGTGCACACCTCCAAGATCTTTGCATTCGAGGAAAGTGGTCAGCTGCAATGGCAAAAATGCATATCAATTTCTTAGAGCTTCGACCATTTTCCTGGCATTGCAGTCCTTTCTCCCAAGGCTTCAAGGGTCAACAGTTATCAGAACCGACAATACTACTTGCATGCATTACTTAAACAAGCAAGGAGGTACCCGTTCACACATACTGTCTAAAGAAGTTCAAAGCTTTTGGGAATGGCTGCTTTCTCACAACATCACGATAAAGGTGGAACATTTTCCGGGAATCCACAACACTCTAGCGGACACTCTGAGCAGAACTGTGAAGTTGTGCCACAAATGAAAGTTGGATCAATCAGTGGTGGAACACATTTTTCGGATGTGTGAGGAGTCTGTCCGTGAACAGGGACCAGTAGTTTTTGGGCCGATTGCGTGGAGGAAGCAGATCACTATACAGCTCAGTCTGTGTGCTGAAAAACGTCATTTCCCTAGTCCACCGTGCCAGCGTGGGGGCCGGGCCCTGCATCCAGTTACGTGCAATGCACCGTTTAGCGATAAGAAAATCCATGTCTACCAGTCTCCTATACGTCGGGCGCAAGGGCTTAGAGTATCCCAGTATGGCTAACAGGGGGTCGGGAGTCGGCTCGAGGTGCGTGATCTCATTAACTTCTCTGTATACTAAGTGCCAAAAGGTAAGGACATCCGGGCAAAGCCAAGCGACATGCATAACATCGGCGATTAAAACCCCACATCTCTCACAGTTAGGGCTGTCTCGCAAGCCATATCTATGTAGTCTTTCAGGGGTGTAATATACCCTGTTGAGGAATTTAAAGTGCTGTAGCCTATGTCGACCGTTCAGGGAGATTCTTCTCATACTCATGCAGCAGTACTGCCAAACCTCCTCCCCCAGTTCAATTCGCAAGTCAGCCTGCCATTCCAATCGCGGTTTAGCATACTCTGTCCTTCTCGGAAAGGGCAATGCGATAGAAGTTGGGTATTAGTTTGTAAGGAGCTTTAGCGTTGACTATGTAGTCAAAGGTTGTCACTATCGCAGGTTCCTCCATATCATTCCTGTTAGAACTGGCTATTTCTGGTTGGCTAAGGCTGACGCCAAAGCTAGGCAGAAACCACCATTCTAGTCAGGGCAAGGGAGTCACACGCCAAGATAACCCCTGCTCACCCCCTTGGTAGCTTGGCACGAGCAGTCCGGTTTATCTCAGAGGCAATGTGAAAAGCATTTGCGCACGCACACAACAGCAACACCATCCTATTCACACCACAAAAGGAACTCCACACAAGGTTATATAAAAATAACTTTTGTATTGTCAAAACACATCAGATAGTAATCGCACAATATACATTGTGCCAACTGGCACAGGCAATATTCACAAGGGATTATTTACAGGACAGGGCCACATGGGCCACTGTCAGAATCAGCACTTAGTAGAAATAGCACTTCTAGAACATAGAATATAGGATATAAAATCACTGTAGTACAAATTAGCAAATATAGCACACAACCAGTAACTACTGGTAACAGGTAAGTACCACCTACGCAACCCTAACCACCATAGGAGAATGTCACGCTGGGAACCAGGACCTCACTAGGACGACCTGTACTAGAAAGAACAACCACCTAAGTATCACAATACAATTAGGGGTATAAGCAAGAACACATTACACATGATGCATCACAACATTCAGAGGTGTAGGGAAGGAAAACACATGATGCATAAAACATACATTCAGCGGTGTAAGAACAAGGAAGACACATGATGCATAAAAACATTCAGAGGTGTAAGATCAAGGTGTGTAATCATATTAAATGCATTACATTTCCTACCACCACATCACACTGTGCAAAACTCACATTAGGCAATTACCATCATAAACATAGCAGATAACCACATTGCGCAAAATCACCTTGGGGCCTTGCGCCCTATTCACCTATCAGCCCCCCAGGCCAACTGGCCATACAATAAAGGGACTAAAGAGCCCTGTGTCCAGAATGTCAGGGCGCGCTGCCATGCAGCGCCAGTCAGGGGTGCGCCACTGGCGCAAAACCTAAATGTTGCAGTTGCCCACTAATTACTGGGATGCAAAACTACAGCAGGGTCTTCACTGGCCTTCAAGACAAACTGTGCCGCAGGGGTTGACATCAACAGAGGGACGTTGGAGCCATCTCGCTCTGTAACTGTGCCACATTGGAGCCACCTGGCTCTAAAACAAATACTGTGGCCAAATGCTGGAGCCACACACTCTACAACCAAATACAAGGTGACCCCTAAAACTGGAGCTCTCTGGCTCTAAAACGAATGTGTCACCTCGTGGGGACTCTGCAAGTCGATGGGGGGACCTCGTGGGAGCAACACGCCCTTGAAACAATTATGCGCCCATAGGTAGGAGCAGCCCGCTGCCAATGGCTACTTTGAACACTCAAAATGCCCCTTCAGCTCTGGGGCCTCGTACTGAACAACTGCCCCCCCCCCGCTTCCAAGGCACTAGAAGGACAGACTAAGCGCTTCCAGGCGCTTTAGGCTATAATAAGCCTTGGCAAAAGCAAGAAAAAGTTCCCAGGAGTCTGCAAGCAGGGGACCACAGGCAAAGGTCCCCCGGGAAAGTCCATCAGTCTCCAAGTCCATCAGGTATCCAGGGGCTGGGCAGGGCCCAGGGAGGCAAGCCTTCCCCTGGGCCCAAGCAGCAGCACGCCCCAGGCAGGATTCAAGTCAGAAACAAGAACATTTTGTAAGGGGACACAGCCCTTTTTTATACAGAGAAATCCTTTGTCTAGCAGGGTGCAGGCAGTGTGAGAACCAGCTACAACTGTTTATAGGGAACTCCTTTCACAGGCCAGGCTAGGGACATCAGACGCACCACAGGGGGTGAAGCCAGCTTTGTGTGGGGAAAACCAGCCCCATTCACTCCCAGGTGCTATCTCCTCCCACCACTCTAGTTGCAGATGCAGTCATTCAACCAAGGGCTGACTCAGACAACCTCCTGGGGGCTCCCCAGCCCCTGTCACCCTCAAACCAGACAGTCAATCCACAAGCAGGCCCAGGCACCCTCCTGGAGCCAGGCTCCAGCCAATCACACAGCAGGCACAAATTACACAAATATGTTAACTTCTAGAAGTGGCACTTCTACACTAGACACAATCATGCCGCATTTATCATTGCACAGCATTCAATCTCACGAGTTTGCACATATCAAACTCGACCCTGCACTCCAGACACATCAGGAACTACCATGGGCATACATATTCCTCATTCATTATTATGGGAGGGCAGGTCACTCTCACCACACACACAGAGAGCTCACGCACTTTACACTGTACCACAGTGAAAAAGTGCGCAGAGGCCTAAAATCACCAACACCAGGTCACAGAAACTGGCTAGGAAAAAGCAAAACGTTTCTGGGTGAACCTGCAAAAAAGGGCCAGGTCCAACAATCCCCCAGTAAGTCTTTAAGAGCTAGCCGTGCTCTGTGGAAGCGTGATAGCGGAGAATGCGGATTGTCCTCAGTCTCAATCTCACTCCAGTTACGAGCACGTCCCCCAGAGGAAAGAACTCCCATAGTGTGGATGTGCAGCCCCTTCAAAGCTGCTATGGTCCCTTTATCCCTGCACGGTGAAAACCACCTGCACTAAGCCACAGGTGCCTTAGGGGCGTATAGGAGACTACACGCCTGAATATCCATCAGATGGTGCCAGGCATGGGTGACTACGTTCAGAGTCCAGAAGGCCTGTCCTGCGATCCCGTGGTCCGGATAGCAGAGCCGGCAAGGGCGTCGGGTCTTCTACTATTGACTTGATACGGATATGTGGTATGTTTGTTGGTCCATGTATCCAGTGGTAAGCGTGCGCACATTGTGCCACGCGATAATAAAGCTCCAAATACGGGGCTCCCAGGCCCTCCCGCCTCATACAGACGCACTAATATTTTCCATGCTACTCGGGGCTGCTTGCCGGCCCAGGCAAGATGCACCATTAACGCTTGTAATTGTTGGAAGAAGTGGCGCGATAAAACCATAGGAATGTTGCTGAATAAGAATAAGAAGCGCAGAAGGACCACCATTTTAATCAGCGAGATACGCCCCAGCAGCGATAGTGGAAGGGCTATCCACCTCTCAACATCGGCATACGTGGACACAATCAGGTTGTAAGTGGGAAAGCGGATTCCTCTATGACTGTGATATTCACTCAAGGCACAGGCGAGCGGCTCGGCGACCAGCGCGTACAATATGGGGCAGAGAGGGCATCCCTGCCTCGTACCTCTGCTTATCTGTATGGGTCCATGGTGAGGGAACCTATGCGTATGCTGGCAGACTGGGAAGTGTAGAACGTGTCTAGCAACTTGAAAAACCGCTCACCCACACATGTCGAGAGACAGCTATCGCAGAGACCTCCGGGCCCGTGTGTTGGAACGCCGCAAAAACCGTCCGGAGATTATACGTGAGATTCCGGGTTGGAACAAAGCCAGCTTGTTCTGGAGCGACCAGCAAAGTTACCATGGGGGCAAGACGATTGGAGATTACTTTTGCAAATATCTTCGCGTCTACATTGAGCAACGACAGACAGCGATAGGAGGCACAGTCACTGGGGTCCTTCCCGGGTTTGAGAATAGTAACTAATATGGCTTTGCGAAGAGTGGGCGGCATCGTACCAGTGTCCGCCATATCCTCGCAGAGGGAGAGAAGATGTGGAATCAATAAGTCCGAATAGGCCTTATAGAAGGCAGCAGAAAGACCGTCACTGCCTGGGGCGCTACCCGCCCTCATCGCAGATAGTGCCCACAATATTTCCTCCCGCTCTATCAGCCGGGCCAGAAACTCTTGATGCGTGTTAGACAACCAGGGTAGATCTATGTGGGTTAGATAATCCATTACTCTCATCGGGAACTGGGCCTCTCGAGGCATATAGTGTTGTATAATACTCCCGAAAACGCTCCGCCACCTGCTCATCAGTAAGCAGCTCTTCCGTTGTGGGTGACCTCATAACGGGGGTCAACGTTTTATCTCGGCGACGCTTAGCAAGGTGTGCAAGCACCGCGCCAGGTCGATCTCCCTCCCCGTACACTCTGGCAATTGCGTATTTACCCAGGTGCTTGACGTCAGCCTCCTCATTGAATTCGCGTAGCGTGCAGGCCAGCTCCCAGGCTAGGGCCTCACTACTATTGTGAACTCTCTTTCGCTCCAACTCTTCCAGTTTGGATTCTAAGGTACGCAGCCTACCCCTGATTGATTTGAGAACTCCTGAGTGTTTCGAAAGGCTTACCCCTCTAACATACACCTTGAATGTTTCCCATACAGTCTGGAAGAATCTACTGAGCCAACATTAACTTCAAAGAACGTCTTAATGGCCTCCTCCAACTCCTTCTTGAAGGAGGCATCTAGCAGCGAGTACGGAGGGAAGCGCCAGGCAAAAGGCGGGATGCGCTTCACCGGGGCCTTTACCGTCCACAATATAGGGGAGTGGTCTGAATATGTACCCGGTAAAATAGTGCAAGTGTGTATCTTCCGGGTGAGGTGTGTCGTGGCCAGCCAATAATCTACACTAGTGTATATATTATATGGGGCCGAGTAGTGTGTGTAACCGCCTTGTGCGGGGTGCCGGTGTCTCCACACGTCGCATATGTCTAATCTAACCATTTGCGACTCTAGCGCTTTAGCCGAGGCTGAGGGGCGGCGGTCGGGACCGTCCCATCTAACCAGATATGGTTGTCTAGTCATGTTGATGTCACCCCCCCAGAGAACGTCCCCTCTTGAGTACTTCGCAACCTTCGTCCCTAGGTCTGTGTAGAAGTCGGGGTTGTCCTAATTGGGGCCGTAAGTTCTCACTACACAGATATCCATGCCCTTGCCACAACATCTTGTGATTGTATAGCGTCCGTCTCTGTCAGTAAATAAAGGCGTCATCTTAATATGTGTCTTCGGGTTGACCCAAGTGAGCACCCCCCTGGCATGCGATGTGAACCCGGCAGAGTGAGTGTTCCCCCACTAGGCCCCTGTAACGAAGAATCTGACTGTCTGGATGGAGGTGCGTCTCCTGTAACAATGCGATATCAACACCATGCCGTGCACAACATTGCAATAATTTTCAAACCTTTCTGTAGTCGTGAAGTCCCCGAACATTCCAGCTGATTAGCGTCAAGGTGTCCAAATTGTCCCCAGGGGTGTCCATCCTATCTACGGTGGTCTGAGTGCCTGTTCTAGAATGCTTGCCTGTGTGAGTACCCCAATGCTGTGTGGAGTCTGTGACATGTGAGGTAGCCCGTCAAACTCGCCCTTAGGCAACAAACACATTTCGCATAATGAAAATAATACACCACAACGCTCCCCGATTTCTCCCCCCACCCCCCACACCGCTCCGACTCACGCCTGCCCATCCCCAACTAGGCCGCGAACAACCCCTCTCCCCATCTTAGCCTCCCTCTCCTCCCAAAACTCTCCCGAAGACCCCCAAACCCTCCAGAACCCAACAAAACTCTGTACCAGATTCAGTGGAGAACACGCAGGGGCAAAGGTAGCCAACAATACGCAAGCTCTACATAAAGGCAGATAAAAAATGAGAAGCTGCACACCCCTTCCCCGCCTCCATGCAAAAAAATCAGAAAATTTTGCGTGTAACCAAGAAAATACAGCTGTATTACAAACCCGGCTTGACCAGCATACAGTGCATTTGTCCCAAATCATATTGTATATTCCTGGTCATAATATAAATAGAATGAAGTAGACATGTGGCACCTGGGCACCTAGTTCTACCGTTAGTGTGTGAATGCAACTGAGGATCATGCCTAACACCCAGCAACCATCTCCCCAGAGCAAACCATCGCCCAGAAGACTGGAACCCTCCAATATGTCCAAATAGTAACACTCCCAACACTTCCAGCCCCACAACATCACCCCCCAACCCCCACAAGTTTGCAAAGCCAAAAATGTTCCTTATCTACAATAGTAACATTTATTCCTGGTCCTCCGCAGTGCCCCCCGCCGCTTCACACGATCTCTCCTGGGAGGGGCGGCCTTCCTTACGCCAGTCCTTCAGGGCCCTCTGCAGTGCCTTAGGGTCTGTCAAGGATTTCCCCTGCCTGTTGATCCTCCATTTCACCGGATATAACATCGCGTAGTCCACGCCCATCTCACGTAGCTGCATCTTCATCGGTTGGAACTGACGCCGGGCCTCCTGGACTTAAGCTGTGAAATCCGGGAACAGCGAGAGGGTCGAGCCCTCATATTGGAGTTGTTTCTCCCTTGCAATTCTCAGTGCCACGTCGCGGTCCCTGTAGTTGAGCAGTTGAGCTATAATGGGCCACGGCGGCGCTCCCGGCATAGACCTCAGACCAAGAGATCGATCAGCCCGTTCAACCACATACATGGTGGAGAAAGCGGAATCGCCCAGTAGGGCCTTCAGGAGATTATCAATTAAGATTTCCATGTTCCCGGTCTGCGTGGTTTCTGGCAGACCCGTATGCGAAGGTTGCATCTTCGGGAGCTGGCCTACAAATCCTCTGTCTTATCCTGGAGCACCTGCATCACTTTAGCTAGTTGTTTACCATCTGAATCAAAGGAGGTCTGGGCTTCCTCCACCTCTGTAATCCTACGCTTGGACATGCCCAGACATTCCGCGTGTTTATCAAGCCTCTCCGCCATGCGATCCATGCTGTAGGTGAGGGCGTCCATCTTGGTGCCCAAGGAAGCATTACCCCCCTGAAGGCTCTTTTCCATTGCCAGTAGCAGACTGCGGATATCTTGTTGGGGGAGGTCTTCTGAAGGTTCGCGCTCACCTTGGCCTCTCCCAGACGCCGTGTCCCCTGTTTTGGTGCCCTTAGGATCAAAGGACAGCTTCGTGTGAGTCCTGTCAGAGCTCCCCATTCTCACCAGGCCCAGTGTTCGCCCACCTTCCGGCGCTGATTCCCCGCTCCGCACCGTACAAGTTAAGCCAAACTGCCTCAGGGACTGCAGCCTCACCACGACCTCGAAGCCTGGCCGCCACCTCCGATTCACCAGACACCAGTTCAAGCCGGAACTCTCTTAGGGCACCCTCGCCCCGGGGTGCCAGTCAGCAACACCAAAGCAACGTGGATCGCGTTATCGGGCCTTCCAGCGCTCCAGACCCTTCAAAGGATGACAAGCTGAGTCCTCGAAGCTGGAGGGGGTGTGGGCAGTCGCACTCAGGGGCTCCAGGCGCAAGGGGTGGCACCCTACCGTGACTCTGCGGCGTTCTCAGGGTCGCCGGGGCAAGCCCCCAGCACAGCCCAGGAGAGTCCGCCCACGCAGCTCCACAGCACTCGGGACTCCTGAAGGTGAACCTCTCTCATCGCTCTCCTTATGCTGCAGAGCATGTGCCGGGGTCCCGTCCCCGTACAGCAAACTTCAATGCCCCCCTACAGGCACAGTCCACATGGGGCCAAAGCGTGTCAGGGATGGTGCACAAATCGCTACAATATGTCCCACAGCTTGCACGGTATCAGCCCCCGCCGCAAATCCAGGACTGCGTAGCCTACTTCAGACACTCCGTGGGTGCGGGGCAATGGCAGTCAACAAGCCCAGCAGCAATTCAGGGTACCTCTGTCCGCGCGGCTCCCGCAGCCCTCAAGGAACGTCGGACCTCTCTCCTGCACGGCGCAGTCTCACACCACAGCGCCGCACGGCACCCCGCAGTCCAGGTGCCGGAGAAGGCAGCTCATCTGCGGCGTCAGGCCAGGGGGGGAGCATCGGCAGTAGGCTCAGGGCGCAGTTCCTGCTGGTCCTCCAAGCAAAGCAGCGTCATGTGATTGCCGCAGCCGCGTCACCAACAGCGGCCTGCCTCTCAAAGGGAGCCTGGTGCTCGCGTCCGCTGGAGTCGCCCCCAAGCCCAATGACACAGCATACCAGCGGGGGGGTCGCGGGAGCCAAGCTCACTCTCAGTGGCGGAAGGGGGTAGGCTTCACCGGGCACAGTCTGGTAACCTCAAAGTGGGGTTATCACGCAGAATAATTGGCAGGATCGTTGGCGAGACGGGGAGCTCCGGGCTCAAGCAGCCATTTTGGTTGCTGGGCTAGCTCCGCCCCCAATCTGAAATTCTTTTTCACATACTGTGTCCATCAGAAAGTCTGTTCAACTATTCATTCCCTATGGTGGTCAAAAGCCAGTAACAGTTGTGACAAAATCTACTATTGCAAGGTGGATTGCATCCACTATTCAATTCTGCCATTCTAAAGCTGGACATCCTTTATCTATGAAACCCAAGGCCCACTCCACAAGGACAGTGTCCTCCTCTACTGCTTTGTTTGCTGGAGTACCTTTTGGAGAAGATTTGCCGTGCTGAGACTTGGAAAAATGTGCACACTTTTACATTGCATTACTGTCTTGATCTGGCAACAGAAGCTGAAACAGCAGTGGGTCAAGCTGTATTGCGACCACCTTTTTAAATAAGGTAAGCCTCTGTAAGGAGGGGAATATATCATTACATGTTGATATATATATATATATATATATATATATATCTTCCAACGTAAGAGTTTGAACTCATGAAAGTAGCCACACCCTGTGGAAGCATTTCAGCAGTTTCACTTGAAAGGTATCACTCCAGCACTCTGTTCACCAGAAGGCAGTGCGCCAAGTATAATCCAACGAGGAAGTCACGTGTATCACAGGTGCTGGAAATTGCTGATTGCTTTAAAAAAAACAGTCCGCCCAGGAAGAAGTGCAGAGAGTGCACGAAACGCGTTGGCAGAAGGACGTTCATTAGGATGTTTGTTTGGAACGGGACTTTGCAGCTTCCATTAATAAAGTGCTAACAAAGACCTACCTGCAGTGTGGCTCCTTTCATGAGGTCAAACTCTTACGTTGGGATATTTGCGGCTAGACCAGCCGCGAGAGAAGCCCAGGCCGTGTTTCCCTTATTACCATTGAACATTGTATGGCATTGCTGTGTTGGTTTTTACGAGGTATCTTTGTTTTTTTTTAGGTCTCGCGCCTGCGATGCATATGGCGTAGCCATATGTCATCGCGCAGGCGCGATACTATTGTTGCCGGGTCTGCTTCACAGGAGATGTCACGCGCACGCTCAGGAAAGCGATCGGCGCCGGCCGCGCGCGCGTTCCCAATCTCCTGTCTCTCTGGGAAGCACACAAGCAAGCCCCGCCAAGGCACCACGAGTGAACGCAGTAAGAGTTGTGCAGCCCGCATTACTATGCGCCCCCTCTTCAGCGCCACTCTAAACCAGTTTTTGCAGGTTGTGTCCTGTGAAAGCTCCTGCAGCAGGCAGGCAGGCTGCGGGAAACCTGAGCTCTGGCAGTAACAGCAGAGCAATGCTGGCTGCAGGCAGCCACAACTCTCCCCTCCTCTCGGTTGCTTACACGGACCAACTTAACCGGGGAGTTAGGTGTCCAGACTCTGCACGTGGCACGGTCGGGGTGATCTGCGAGAGTCCTGGATCCTGGAGGATCCCTGCCCCTTCCCTGCTTCAGAGCCTTCAGTCTGCCAGGCTGGCACGAGTAAGTATACATTTTCGTTAGCACAGTCTCTGCTTGATGGATGTCTTCAGTTTATAGGCACCCGCTCTTGTCATCCTCCGTACTTTCACCCCAAGAGCAGTGTGCGGCTAGCTCGGCTCGAAGTGCTGAGCACTCACTGCCTGGTCTTGTCAGCTCCATTGGTTTTACCCCAAGATCAGCGGCGAGCTCCACCCTGCTCTCACAGCTGTGAAAATTAAGTCTTGTGTTTTTTTTGCAGAGCGAAGTTATTTTTCAACAACCAGCTGTTCCTAATGGCCCCTTGGGTCAAACGTTTGTATTTCTCGTTTGGCCCATCTTAGCTCACTGCTCAACCCGGTAAAAACCAATAGGGAAAACAAACCATCTTTTCTGTGGCAAACCCTCCCTTGAGATCATGGAAAAATAGGCTGCTGTAAATATTGCACGGTTAATGGCTGTAGGTGTTTGGGAGGTTAAATATGTGTTGGGTTTAAAACCAGTGGCTTTCAGTGTTTACGGACAGGTGGCTTTGTTACTGCCACCAGCACGTGCCTATTTCAATGAGGGTGACAGGCTCTGTTATTGTTAATAGTCTGGGAAGTAAACTTTTAGCGGACATCCCACTCGACACGCACATTGTTGTCAATGTATGGAAGGACTTTAAGTAATTAAAAGCACCTCCACCACCACATCCACATCCACCACCACATCCACATCCAACACCACCACATCCACCACCACAGCCACCACCACAGCCACCACCACAGCCACCACCACAGCCACCACCACAGCCACCACCACAGCCACCACCACAGCCACCACCACAGCCACCACCACAGCCACCACCACAGCCACCACCACAGCCACCACCACAGCCACCACCACAGCCACCACCACAGCCACCACCACAGCCACCACCACAGCCACCACCACATCCACCACCACATCCACCACCACATCCACTACATCCAACACCACCACATCCACCACCACATCCACTACATCCAAAACCACCACATCCACCACCACATCCACTACATCCAACACCACCACATCCAACACCACATCCACCACCACATCCACCACCACAGCCACCGCCACCACCACCGCCACCACCACAGCCACCACCACATCCACCACCACAGCCACCACCACAGCCACCACCACATCCACCACATCCAACACCAACACATCCAACACCAACACATCCAACACCAACACATCCAACACCAACACATCCAACACCAACACATCCAACACCAACACATCCAACACCAACACATCCAACACCAACACATCCAACACCAACACATCCAACACCAACACATCCAACACCAACACATCCAACACCAACACATCCAACACCAACACATCCATGTGTGTGTGTGCTCTTTGTGTGGCTCTGTGTGTGTGTGTGGTTGCACATGCAATAGGTCTCACATTTGCGAGAGATTAAGCTATTAGCATTATAAATGACAATGCCATTTATTTATCTGTTTTCAAAACAAACACATACATAAAAAAATTGTCATTTACAATGCCAATAGCTCTAACTTTTGCAAAGGCGAGACCGTTGCATTGTAAATGCTTGTCTTATGATACCCGCCATCCACTATACAACTAAGAATTATTTACTGCTAACTATTCTGATTCTAAGCATGTGAATCTATGAAAGATACCTCAATACTGGATAAGAAAACAAGTTACTTACCTGTAACTTCAGTTATCCAGTATTGGTATCTTTCATAGATTCACATGCGACCCACCCTCCTCCCCGGAGAGGCTTACCTATTTGCTTTTGCACACTTACTGTCACTTGTGCTACGAAAATCTGAGGGTTTGCCTCTCTGTGGAAGTTTCTAAGAGGGTGCTGCAGCCTGATTGGCTGGTTTCCAAATTTGTTTCTTTTTGAAAAAGGACTAAGATAGGTTAATGTAGTAATTTGCTGTCCATAGTAGCCTATTGTACAATGCTTTTTTATGACTATTATGTGTATGTTTTATTATACCGCGAGACTCTCACCTAGTTTGCGGGGATGATTCTGAGCTTGTGAATCTATGAAAGATACCAATACTGGATAACTGAAGTTACAGTTAAGTAACTCCGTTTTCTTCTCCTCCGTGTTGAGGTGTCCTCCTTCCACTCCCATGTGGTATTGAGTTTTAACTTAGCTGCTGTTTATTTTCTATCCCCAGTTCTAGATAGATTTTTAGTTGTAGGAATTTGGTTTCAGTGAAAGAGATTGGGATAGACAGACTTGCAATCCAGAGTAGTCCAAGTACTTGGGGGAAGGTGAGCAGAAAGTAACCGGGAAGGAGAAGGCTTTCAAATGAAATAAATGAGAGAAAATGGAACGTTAAATCAAGGTTTAATATTTTAATAGTTTTGGTGGAGGATTTTTGAGACTGCGTGCCATTTGTTTGTTAATCTGCTGCATACCTGAAACAGCAACATAGGATGACTATGACCCCGTTTTCAGTAGAAACCATAGCGTTGTGAGGAAGCCACCCCGAGAACACATACATTAGTAATTCATCCTAATGATTGAGTATACGCCATTGTACGGCTTCTGATGTGACTCTGGAAAAAAGTCTGTGACATTTATGTAGTTTGCAGTTTAAGTGGCAGATTATGATGCAGGCAGAAAGGGCTCCGACCAGCGGTCTGAGCCCTCCTGCCCGCATCGAAATCATTAGTTTGGGTACCCTTCCAACCGAGTGATTTCGATGGGCTTGGTTGAAAGGGAATCCGAAGCAGTCTTCGGATTCTTAAGATAGGCTCGAAGAGCCTGTCTATCATTCGAAGGCCCACAGTAATCCCCTAGCTGCCTCTTTCCGGCTGAGGGAATACAATGGCAGCTTCCCTCAGCCTTTTTGTGCCAGCCTTCCCTGCACAAAAAGGCCATGGGAAACAGCTTTGCCCCCCAATCAGGGCCCCTATGTGTGCATGGTCGCTGAATGGTGGCCTAGAGGGCATCTATGGTGCCCCACGTTGATCCCTGCACCCGGTGACGGACGCCTTGAGGTACCTGCCTCAGTGTGCATGGATGAACTGCACCATAGCATTTTGCTATGAGTGCATGCATTTCGTTCGGAATGCACGGACCCATAGCAAAGTATAGGATTGCTACCGAACGTGGTTCGTCGCATCCTAATTCCTGGAATGGAACCAACGACTGGAGGTTGTTCGGTTCCAGTTCCACAACGATGTCTGTCCGGCACTGTAATTGGCCCCTTAGTGACTCGCTTACCAACATGACAGTTCTGTAGCTATTTCACATCTTTTGTACTTGTGTTCTAGTCTTAATATCATTGCTATGTAGGTTCTGTTTACTCATCAGCCATGCTTTCATTGTAGATGCCTGGAATGATGCCATCTGTGATGCCTGGTATGATGATGCCTCATATGCCCCAGGCTCCAATGCAGCCAACAGTAATGGTAATATTCAGTCAGCCTTACTGTTTGTTATTCAGTTTGCTTCACCTTATGTGTTTTTAACATAATTCTAAAGGTTTAATCTTTGCTAAAACCGATAATACCATTTTTTTTAGACCCCCGCTCTCTGCTCATTAAGTGTCCCTTATCACTATGTTAATGCCTTTGTTTCTGTTTCTCCACGGCATTGTGCGGTACTGTTATGAAGATAGTCTTGCTGTGTGAAAATGCTTTTAGTTCTGGTCTAAGAACCAATTTAGGCGTCTCCCCATCCACCTGTAGTTAAAAGAATTAATGAATAAATGTATATAATACCTACACATCCCTTTACTTGTGTTTTTTTTCTTTCCATTCTTTGTTCTATTTTACTGCTTTAGTCATCTTGTGTACTTAACAGTCTCCTCAGGTGGCAGAATTCAAAGACCGCAGTAGCTGTTCTTTACATAATTAGAATATTTTCTTTTGGTGTTCATTTCTGTATCAATTCTAGGTATACTGGGAACCACCAGCGCTGATTTATTGAATTATATACATTGGTCCATTAAAATAGTTATTGCATGCATATGGAAACCTCCTTTTTTTTTTTTTAGAGCCTTTTAAAAAACTACCATTAAACGATTTCACCAATTCTGGATCTGTTGACCTTGGCAATGCTTGTTAAACTGCTGGGTTTTGTGCAGTGTGTATTGTTGAAATTGTATTGCAAGAACTGTGGAGGTCTAGAGCTTGAAGTAACGCTGCGTCACTGATTGGCGCATGTGTTGATTCTGCTGATAGAGCCTTTGCGCAGATAACTCTTGCTTAATATCAGAGATCACTGTCTGGGCTACACATTTCTGGATTCCATGGTGCACAGCTACATGTTAACTGACTTTTAGAAGTCCGCTGTCAGTTTACCTAGGTAGTGACTTGCCATAGTATTAAGGACAACGCCCCAAAAGCCACTTTGTGCCTTCCAGTGGATGACCTCTTTTAGGTTTGCTCCCTTAGCCATGCAAACCTTAATGGCTGCATGATTGTCACATTATACAACAAAAACCATTTGCAGTATGTCATCAGTATTCACCTTTCCAATACTGGTTCTTTTGAGGCAGGTGATAAGGCCAGACCCCCCATGTTCAATGGCCATGCCACTCTTGTTAAGGAATGGTGAAGTTCTTTGGTAGTTGGTGGTCCAATTTGACAAATGCTTGTTACAGAAAGTATGTTACAAGTTTTGCATAGTTGATGATGAGGCTGAAGAATAAAAAGCCAAGTCTAGAGGTTTGATCACATCCATCTTCTGCTGGAAGAGGTGGATGAGTTGCTCAAGCATGTCATTGAGGCAATAAACCTGCACAAATGTGATCAGTGGAGATTATCCATTGTCCTTTAAGTCCCAACAAAATGATCTGTGCTGTGGTCCATTCTAGCTGTTAGACTGTTATGTAGGCACGTTCACCCTACAGAAGTCAAGATGATAAAGTTGGATGAAGCCCTTTTTCTGGCCACCAGAAGATGACCTTGCAGAAGCATTCAACCTGAACTATGCCTACTTCCACATCTCAGTAAATCTGACCCACAGTTGTCTTAAGGTAGGTGGTAGGCATTAATTCCTTGTGCAGCTGTCCGGAATCAAGTTGGCTTCAAGAGGACTTGGCAGTAGCTTGCCATGGCAAGACGTTTATGACCTAGAGCTATACAAGTGTGCCTATCTCGGAAAACTATTGAAGAGTTTACTTAAGCATTATTAAAGCACTACAAACAGTACCTTTCATCTTCGCTACCAGTTGTCTTCCATGGTTTACTACTTTTAGCAGAATACATTTCTTAAGTTAGTTGTCAGAATAGTCTGATCGCAACTATGATGTTGGAGAAACTTTTGCAGTTTCAGTACAGATTTCGGTGCTCAACATGACCTTGAGATTGGTAAGTAAATTGTTGTGTAATGATGCTGCCTGCTTTCACTGGATACTCCACATGTGCGATCTCCTAAAACGATTTCATGTTTGATTCCTGCGTAGGTGACCCCTAAATGCCTTGTCAGAAGCGCTCCATAATAGCGTTATCAAGTTGGCCAGCGGCAGGGTAATCTACTGTGATTGAGATTGGGGGGGTGGAGGGCTAGGAACGAGTGGGTTGATCCGGAGCATCCTGGCTGGCACCAGGGGTGTTGTTGCAGCAGAGCCTCTGCTGATTGGGAGTCCCAGTCTTTAAGAGGGTCAGGGTAGGCAGGTCCTCTGGGTGTCCCGAGGTTGCTGTCCGCAG
Source organism: Lissotriton vulgaris (assembly GCF_964263255.1). Classification (NCBI taxonomy): domain Eukaryota; kingdom Metazoa; phylum Chordata; class Amphibia; order Caudata; family Salamandridae; genus Lissotriton; species Lissotriton vulgaris. The sequence continues at coordinate 1,057,467,079 of NC_141687.1, forward strand.
GAGACGCCGGAATTAGACAGGAGTGGGTTCCAGAATCGACAGGCCTGTAGGGCTGGGGCCAAGTCGGTGTTGTCGTCCTGTTAGCAGCTGCACGGCGGGTGGTCGTCTTCTTGATTTTCTTTCTTCTTTTCTTATCGGTATCTAAGGAAGGAAGGTTCAGGGAGCCCCTAAATACTGAATTTAGGGGTGTTACAGGTAGGGCAAGGACAGGGACCAATAGGTGCCTGTCGTGGGGCGGGTACACCTCCTAGCCTGCTCCTCTCCTGTGGGAGGCAGGCGCCTAGCTGTTATTGCGCAGGGCGCCCCATCTACAAGATGGCTGGAGCCCAGGGTCGTGCTTCACCTAGTCTCCCCCACCTGAGGGGTGGGGTTGGCACAGGCTGGCACCCCCCCCCCCCCTTCCTGACGTAGTTTTTCCCGCCAGTCTTCCCACCAGAGTGTGGGTCAGGACTGGTGGGAGCCAGTTGTTGGGTACAGCAAATGGTCTGGAGAAGCTCACAGAGGCGGCATGCCTTTGAAGCTTCCCCCTGCCCATCCTGGGGGAGGAGACCTAGCACCTCGCCCAGGATGTGTATTGTTGCAGGCCCAGGAGAGCGGGGGGCTCTCCACCCAGGGGTCCAGCAACATGTCTGCTGTGTGGCAGCATCTGCAGCCACTCAGCCCAGACGTGGATTGTAGGTTCGGGTTTCAGGGGGCATCACTAAGATGCCCTCTGATGCATTTTACATTAAATCCCACACTGGCATCAGTGCGGGTTTAATGTGCTGAGAAGTTTGGTACCAAACTCGTCAGTCCTCAGTGTAGCCATTATGGTGCTGTGGAGTTCGTAATGACAACCTCCCAGCACCATATACTCTTAATGGCATCACTGCACTTACAGGTCCCATGAATGGTCCTGGGTACTGTAGGGGCACAGGGCTCCTGCACCTACACCTCTGGCATAGGGCACCCAGCTAGAGGGGTGACTGAAGTATGCCAGGGCAGTGGGTTCTGTGGGCATGGCACACAGGGATGTGTGCCATGTCAACTCTTTGTTTAGTTCTGTACTTAGGCACTCAGCCTGCAAAGGCAGTGTGTGGGTGCCAGGGTACAGGGCCCCTGAGGGTGGCACAATAGGTGCTGCAGCCCTCAAGGGTCTTCTCTGGTCACCATGCCCTGGGTACCTAGGGTACCATTTACTAGGGGCTGACAGGTTGCCAGAGATGCCAATTGGGTTTTTAGCTACAACACAGTTTTAGGGAAGGAACACAGGCCATGGGTACCTGGTTGGCAGGAACCCAGGGCACACTCAAAGTACATCAGCAGTTCAGAAAAAAGTGGGGGCATACAAATGCAAGAAAGATGGTCCTTTCTCACACTCCCTGACAGATCCAGTCTTTATCAAAGGCCAGTTGCCATTAGATTAGCTGGCTGGGAATTCGCTGGTTTACGAGCATTAGACACTAACATTAGGGGATTCTCCTCCACCAGATAAAGAGTCCAAGTTAATAGATTCTTCTGGCAAATGTGTAGCTGCTCAGGCTGCCAATCACTGACGCATTGCTAATACGCAGGTACTTTTAGCCAGGTATGACGGGGCACAGTTGGATGAAATGGAGCAATTGCTCCAAATTCTCCCAGATGAGCAGAAAACAAGAGCACAAGATTTGGTAAATAAGGGTTAACTAATTTCCAATTCTTCCATAAGATGTGCTCTAGATGCTGCTGATACTACTTCTAGACAGACCCTCCAGGATTTCGCGATTTTGCGGTTTGCCGCGTAATCAGCACTTATGTAAAAGTGCCAGGGAAATCCAGATGTCCATTGTTGGGTGGTGTCTCAGCCCAGGCATCGAGCAGCTGCCCTGTGCCTTTACCAAAGAGACGGTGCATTGACTTGCTCCATGTCGGGTGGGTGAGGGCAGTGTGTCAGGGCTGTGATTAGAGGGGAACAGGGATGATGTATGAAGAATGGGGCAGAACAAGAACAAAGGATAAGTGGGTCTTATTTCAATATTATTACAGGTATGATCAGATCATTGGACACATGATGAATAATTATTCAACAACATAAGCAAACACAGCCTTTCAATGAAAAATATGATATGCTTTTATATTCCTTTGGCTAGTGTTATAATATGAAATGGTGTAGACGGCCCAGTGCTCATGGCTGCATCATATGAAAAATAATAGTATGATACACATATATACATTGCACAAAAGAGATGTCCCCTATTCTTCAATTTTACATGGTCAAATTTAAATATTGGTTCCTTTTGTATGAAATCAATCTACTTTAGAGAGTTCTATATTAAAAGAATCGATGTTTCGACCCACAACCTGATTCCAGTGGGTCTCCGCAGGACAACAAATGACGCCTAGCACAACACCTCTGCGCTGTAGTAATCCTTACATGCTTAGACTGTTAGGTAACCATATCGCATCAATAGCTCATCACAGCATAGACTAATTTATACGTAGACTTTAGAAACAACCTCCAGGCCTAGCCAGTTGCAGTATCGTAAGCTGGAGCGGAGCAGACAATCAACCGACCTGCGATACTTTCCATGTTTGAAGCTCAGTATACCCTCATTCCCATTACAGGCAGAAAAAGTTTGTCCTGTATGTTGTTCTACTATATCAATAACTGGGACCATGCAAGGTAGGCTGGATCTATCTACGTATTGGCTGTAATGAAAGGGTAGACTGGGAAAAAGCTACAAGGTCTTTTTTGTGAAATTGTATGACCGCTCTTGTCTCTGAGCTAAAGCCTGATCTACTAAGTCAATGGGGGCAGGGACCCCACTCTGAGATACTTTCACATTCTCAATGATATAGGAAAGGGGGTTGGGTAAATTGTGGTCCACGGCTGCACTGTGCAGGGTCTCAATATGCGGTCTCAAGTGCATGGGAACGGCTGTGGTGTAGACTGATGAGACTAAGATACCAGGAGGGAGAAGGATGGATAAAATGCTGGTGGTAATGGGGCAGGACTAGGATCAGTAAAGGCAGAGGAAGACAGGGCCACAGATCTAGTCAGCCTGAATGTGTGCCATTTTACAGACCCTCCAGGATTTCGCTGTTTGTCACGAAATCGGCACTTTTGTAAAAATGCAGCAATTTTTACAAAAGTGCCCGTGAAATCGGCATTTGTGTAAAAATGCGGGATTTTGACAAAAGTGGCCACTAAGATATCGGTGTTTGTTGTAGGAAAAACTGCCAAATAAAATGCTGCAAAATTGCCACTAAATTTCCATATTTGTGCCGCTAAATTTCCATTTTTGTGCAGCTGAATTTGCTAATCCATGCCGTAATATCCTGGGGGGTCTGGTCAACACTAACATTTTGCTTAGGAGGCATGCGTGATTAAGGATTGCCAGGTTTAAACCAGAGGTCCAACAATTCATTCTAAAAACGCCATTTGATAAGAAACATCTATTTGCCCTGAGGTCCATCAGGCACTAGAGAAAATGAAGAACACTAAAGTAGCCAAATCCATGGGAGCACTTCAGTCCCCTTTAAACGTAGGATGTTTTTGTTCCTTTTTACGAGGAGGGTCCAAAACTACACCCTCCGACCAAAATACCTCCACCTACAAGGGTAATAAACAGTCCTCTCCCTCAAGAGGCTTTTTTGGAGGCGGTTATAGGGGGGAACAACTCTAAAGATAGGGATAAGGCTAACGCACACTGTAACTTCCCTTCCCCTAATAAGCATTCACTTGGGGGAGGGGAGTGTTTTCACACTCTCTGCAAGGCTGCGTGTTTTGGTGCAGGACAAAGTGAAGAGTCAACATGGCAATGGTAAAATAGTATCTGTCTTCCGTGTTTAAAAGCAGTCCACACTTCTCATGGATCTCCCCCGACCCAAATCTTGCTCATTTATGACTATCCCGTCCTAAACGTAGCCCTCCGTGTCTCTCTTACTCTAGAGGCACAGAGGGCTACGGAAGTGTGGACTGCTTTTAAACACTGAGGACAGATACTATCTTCGCATTGTCAGTTGGAATTATCACCACAAAAGAAAGGACCTTATCAAAGATATCACAGCCTTGAGAAAGTCGTTGGATGATTTCCCATTGTATGCGACGAAACACGTGTTGGCTAAAGCAAGACTAAAGAATAAAGAAAGAAAATAAGAACTCACAATACTGTGCTAATATTTTTTGCCTACATCGTGCTGCTCCAGCGAAATCCTGGTGTCCTTCAGCCAGCACCCTTGAGAACCTGGAGGGCCTGCCCTGCCTTCAAAACCCAAGACTTTGTCTCCTGTGAGTACCGGATTTACTCACCAACAGACTGAGGACCCAGCCAAAACCGTGAGTCTGCACCAGACGCCCACAGCCCAGTACGAGAGGCCGAACACCACTAGGAGGTCTCCCCGGCGATCCGGACCTGAAATCTGGTGATCTCTGACCTGCCTCGAATCTCCAAGTGAAGCCTTCAGCCTCTTTCTCGAGGATCCCCCGACTGCAACCGGCCCTGGTAAGAAAAACCCAATGCTAAAGACACCCCTGCACTCGAAGTCCCATGGCCTTGGGTGGCCCAACAGACTGTGTCCCAGCATCCTCAGGCATCCCAATGTACCTCTCCAGGCAGTGGTCTCCTCCAGAAGATCTTTGTCCCCAAGCCAGCAACCGGAGAATACCCATTCAAATCAACAGGACACCTGATGGCGGAACACCCTGCACCCAGCTGCTTCTGAACCGCTGTTGGTGTACTTTGGGTGCTAACTCCGATACCCCTTTGCTCTGAGCATAACACCAGGAGCTTTGCTCCCGCAACCTTGTGGCCTGCTCATGAGCAGCCTCATACTGGAGGCCTCCGATCCCCCATTGGATAAGATTGGGCCTCAGCACTCTGCGCCCGGCCGCCCTAGTGCAGCTGAGGGTGCTTTTAGAGTGCATCCTTGACCCTGAGGGAACCCTGGTTCTTACCCCAGAATACTAACTCCCACAACCACGTACTTACCTGTTAACCGATAACCATATTTTCTCCATAGGAATACATTGACTATTTTTCCTGAAATTGGGTTGTTGGTTTTGTTTGAGCACTTGAAGAACTGTAAATAACTAAAATCTACTTACTTCCCTTTTCTCTAGGAAATGTCCCAGTGTGATATCTAGGCATATCACACTGAGTAGAAAAAGTATTCTGAAAAGTAATCAAAAGTAATCGAACAGTAATTTCCACTGTATTGAAAAGATTTACAAACCTGTAACAGACATTTTCATTCAGCTTGCTTGTATTGTTCCAACTGCTGTGAAAGTACCATTCAGACTAACCTGTATCAGGCTTGCTTGGTTCTTTAAAATAAATATAACTAATTTTTTTTATATACAAACAAGTTGGTCTTAGTACAGTCTTGAGTGTGTGACATCATTTGCTGCCTGTGTGTACAACAAATTCTTAACACTACCCTCTGATAAAGCCTTACTGCTCACCTACACTACCACAAATGGAGAGTAAGGTGCCATCTACTTATACCTCTGCCCACCTTTGGAGTTCCACTGGACTCTGTGCACACTATACCTCATTTTGGTATAGTATATACAGAGCCAGCTTCCTACAAAATTGTCTCCACAACATGTGTAATTGCTGGAACAGGAAGTGCAATCTCTCTTACTAAAAGGATTTATAGAACCTGTTCCAGCACAATACCAGTGTTCAGGATTTTACTATCTATTTTCTAATTCCCAAAAAGGACTGTTCTCTAAGAGCTATTCTAGATCTCAGAGTTAAACCGGTATATACTGCCATTCACATGGTGATCCTTCAACACTTCATTCTACTTCTACAAGGCAGATTTTATTTCTACTCTAGACTTAAGACGCATATTTTCATGTCCTAATTCGCCCAGCGCATTGCAATCACCTCAGATTTGTGATAGCAGCCAAGCATTATCAATTCAAAGTACTTCCCTTTGGAGGGACTACAGCATCCAGGGCAGTAGTCGTGCTTATCTCAGGAGGCAATAAGTTCACCTATTCCCTTACCTAGATGACTGGCTCATCAAATCCAGCACTTACCAAACCTGTCTGTGTCATACTCAAATGACAATAGACCTACTTCATCAACTGGGCTTTACAGTTCCATGCACAAAAATATCATCTGCAGCCTTTACAGACACAGTCTTATCTAGGAGCTACACTAAACAGTCAAAGCTCTAGCCTATCCCAATGTGGTCAGAATTCGCAACATTCAAGCTACGATACTACAGTCTCAATCCAACCAAGCATTACCAGCCAGAGTGTTCCTGCGACTGCTGGGAATGATGGCGTCTTGCAACACAATTGTACCCCATGCAAGACTTCACATGTGTCCCCTACAAGAGGGCTTAGCATGGCAGTGGAAACGGTCACAGGGTCAATTAATAGATCTAATGTTGATAAATAGCCATACCCATCGCTCTCTGCAGTGGTGGAACCCCCCACAATTTATTTAAAGGAGGGCCTTTCATCGACCCTATTCCACAGATCATGCTCGCAGCAGACGCGTCTTTGACAGTTTGGGGTGCTAATATACAAGATTACACAATACAAGGCCTGTAGAGCAACAAGCACAAAAGCCTCCATATTCACTATCTAGTTCTAGCAGTGTTTCTAATGCTGAAAACATTGCAAACTCGCCTGATGGGCAAAGGTGTCTTCGTTCGGACAGACAACACAACAGCGATGTACTATGTTCAAAAACAGGGCAGGCGGGGAGAACATTCTCCCCAACTGTCACACCTCTCTCAAGCCATTTGGAACTGAGCAATCCATCACAAAGTGTATCCTCTGGCAGAACACCTTCCAGGGGTAAACCATCAGATTGCCAACCTCCTCACCAGACACCAAATTCACAAGAGGGAAATTCATTCCCAAGTTCTCCTTCCATACTTTCAACAACGAGTATTCCCACAAATAGACTTGTTCGCCACAAGCAGAAAACACAAAATGCCCAAACTTCAGCTCCAGCTTACCCCACCCGCACTGAAAGGCAATGTCCTAAGAATTTGGTTCGGAAGCTCAGGCAAACACACTAATTCTAGTAGCTCCCACATGGACCCGTCTACCATAGTTCACCACCCTGTTGGAGCTGTCTCTGGTTCCACATCTAAAGCTGCACCTTACATCCAGCCTCCTCACACAGAACCATGGAGAAATCGGACATCCAAATCCCAAAGAACTGAATTTAGCCATCTGGCTCCGGAAGTCATGGTCTGGTTATTTAAATCTACTACTAGACGGTATGAATATTCTAAAAGAAGCGAGAAAGTCTACCATCAGAGTTTGCACCGCAGCAAAGTGGAATAATGTGTTGTCTACTGCAATAACAACAAAATAAATCCACTAGATGCTTCTATACAAAACATTTCTTACCTGTTACAGCAAACTGGACTAACCTATACTTCTGTTTGTTTGTACCTTGCAGCAGTTGCTGCGTATTTGCAGAACAGGCACCATTTCTCACTATTCAGAGTTCCAGTCATTAAAGCCTTTATTGGAGGCTTGAAAATAGTAATACCACCAAGGATTCCTCCTGCCACAGTATGGAATCTCAACATTGTTCTCACAAGGCTCATGGATCCACCTTTTGAACGATTGCACAAATGCCCATTGCAGTTTGTCATGGAAAGCAGCTTTCCTTATCTCAGTCACCTCATTAAGGAGAGTTGGTGAGCTACAGGCATTAACATTGGAAGAACTCTTCTTTCTGCTGCACAAAGACAGGGTAGTTCTCCACACCAACCCTAAATTCCTTCCCAAAGTAGTTTCTGCTTTTCATATAAACCAATCAGTTGATTTACCGGTGTTTTTTCCTCAACCTGATTTTGTAGCAGAACCCGCTCTTCACACAATTAACGTAAAAAATGCTTTATTTTACTACATCGATAGAACAAAAGACTTGCATAACAACTGTTTGTTGCATTTGCTCCACCTCTCAAAAGCAATCCCATTTCAAAATCTGGCATTGCAAGATGGATTTTTAAAAACATATAAACATGAATCTAAGGCTAAAAGGACTTTATCCATTCCCCCTAAAGCACATTCCACTCGCAAAATAGGGGCTTCTGTGGCATTTTTAAGTAACATTCCTCTAGCTGACCTATGTAAAGCAGCTACATTGTCTTCACGACACGCATTTATCAAACACTATTGTGTAGGTGTGTTAGCACGTCAACAAGCTAATGTAGGCCAAGCAGCATTTAAAACACTATTTGAAACCACTGCAACTTCTACAGGTTAGCCATAGCTTTGGGAGAATACTGCTTTGTAGTCCATGCAAAGCATGTTTATCTACAGCACAAATGCCTCGAACTGATAATTTTACTTACCAAGTAAGCATCTATACTTGGCATGTAGAGCTGTAGATTCACATGCGCTCACTCACCTCCCCAGGTACCTGTATTTGCTGCAGTTCTTAATTATACATTCATACGTATGGACTATACTACAGTTACTCCATTCGCACCCTCTAGCGGGAAAACAATCGAACAGTGGAGTTGATGACCATGCGCACCATCACCTAAAAGAGGAGTCACCTTACCTCGTGACTAGGGAAGACTTCTTTTAAGAAAAATAATTTGCAAACATCTGGACCCAACACTAGATGGCAGGAGTATGCAAAGCATGTGAATCAACAGCTCTACAAGCCAAGAACAGATGCTTACTTGGTAGTAACATCATCCATACCTTTACTTCCTGCTAAAACTGTGCCCATCCAGGGAAGGACTTCACCCGACAGGATGATTGGCTTTCATCCCGTCAAGAGTCCGCATCAAACTTGGAGAACTGCGCAAAAGTTCAAATTGCTGAGAAATAGATAGGAGAAGGATTGCACTATGTTAATAATGCATCTGTTCTATTTTCCCCCGTCTGGCTATGCCTTCACATTTCCCATTACACAAAGCATCCGTTCGCACACAATCCTCTACCGTTAAGGTAGCCTTTTTAGTTCTGGCCTAGAAAGTACTTTACTTTTGTTAGCCTCACATAAAACAAAAGAACATGGGGCAGTGGGTTAGCCATTGGATATTTTTTTACAATGTGTGTCGCCTCATTTTCCTTTGAGTAAGGAGCAAATTCATCAGCAGGCAAACATGCATCCATCGAAGTAAGGAGTAACGTTGGTTAAATTGCATACTTTGCTAAATCTAGGGTATTTTAAAATTGCAACAAATCCATGGTCACTTATTTTACAGCCATTTGAACTACCCATACTCAAGAGGCTAGAAGCAGGAAAGGTGCTTTATTTTTTTTTAATACAGGCCCTCTAAAACATACGGGCCTGAATTATGTTTGGTTTTGCTGTCCCATTTCTCACTTTTTCTTCGTGTGTATGTTTGTGATGGAGGTCTCTTTGCATAGCAGTGAAATATTTGCAAGCTTTGCCACAGCATTAAACTGGCAACTTGTTGTAGGTTTTATTTGTCAGTTTTATGGTTGCCCATTCAGTTTCTTTGTCTTTTTAGGTTTCGCCTCGCCGAAGGCTATGCTCTGCGCAGCTTTTCGGCGCAGGCGAAACCTAATGTTAGAACAGTGTGGGCTTGGGAATCTTAACCATTGAAATTTCACTACACACTGTGTTTTTCGACTATACACATTCATAGTAAAACAGTGATTTGTCTGCCTTCTGTTACTTTTGACCCTCGAATTTGGGTTTGTTACCACTTACCAATACCGAGTACCAGTGATGTTCTAGACTTCTCTGGCATGTTTTGGTCTTCTCTTAGGAACGTACAGGGGGGTGGGCTCTGTGTGTGTGTGTGTGTGTGTGTGTGTGTGTGTGTGCAAATGCAATAGGTCTCGCATTTGCGAAAGATTAAGCTATTGACATTGTAAACAACAATGCCATTTATTTATCTGTTTTCAAAACCAACACATAAATAAACAATGCCAATAGCTCTAACTTTGTCAAAGGCAAAACCGTTGCATTGTGTGGGGGCTGTGGGGGCTGTGAGAGCTGTGGGCTGTGTGGGCTGTGAGAGCTGTGTGGGCTGTGAGAGCTGTGTGGGCTGTGAGCTGTGTGGGCTGTGAGCTGTGTGGGCTGTGAGAGCTGTGTGGGCTGTGAGAGCTGTGTGGGCTGTGAGAGCTGTGTGGGCTGTGAGAGCTGTGTGGGCTGTGAGAGCTGTGTGGGCTGTGAGAGCTGTGTGGGCTGTGAGAGCTGTGTGGGCTGTGTGGGCTGTGTGGGCTGTGTGGGCTGTGAGGGCTGTGTGGGCTGTGAGGGCTGTGTGGGCTGTGAGAGCTGTGTGGGCTGTGAGAGCTGTGTGGGCTGTGAGGGCTGTGAGAGCTGTGAGAGCTGTGAGAGCTGTGTGGGCTGTGTGGGCTGTGAGGGCTGTGTGGGCTGTGAGGGCTGTGTGGGCTGTTGGCAATGTAAATAACAATGCCATTTATTTAAAAGGTAAACAAAAAAAAAGAAATGTCATGAGCAATGCCATTAGCTCTAACTTTTCCAATGGTGAAACCATTGCATTGTAAATGCTTGTTTTCCTAACTACCAGTGCCTGATTAGGTACCCATGTTCCACCATTTTGAATAAATTCACCAGAACTGTGTTTTTCAGTATTGATACTAATGTGTGCTTCAACAGTAAATCCCATTAATCATTTGAGCACTCTTCATGACTTAGTTTGATAACTTCTGCAGTTAGTTCCTCTTTTCACTCCTATTAGGGCATCTAATATACATGAGCAGTTTGTTGTAATCAATAGTATTTTCGATGTTTCTTGATGTCCTTTTTTTATTTCTCCTTACAGCAAGGAGGCAACATGGATGCTCAATTAGGTATGTGTGCATATAAATGTGTTCATTGTTTTTCATGGCAAACCTTTCTTAGTAGAGAAGCAGCAATGTCAATAATAGAAATGTGATTGTGCCCACTATGTTCTTACCTCTTGATCCCTTAACTACTATGAGCTTGAGGTAGGCTTCAGTTTTGAGCAGGGATACTTCAGCCTACTTTCTTCTCTCTTCTTTCCTATTTGAAGTCTAATAACAAGACTTGACACATAATTTGTCTTATGTTATGTTTCCGGGTTAGGCCCATGTAGTGAAGCTGCTAGTTTCTTACGTTGTCCACTTTTTTACAGTAACATTTCAATGGAGAACTTTTCCACATATTTGCATACAAGACGATGCTGTTAAGTTTCTCTGAAACTACTTTGTTGACACATCTAGTATCTCGCAATATTATCACGGTGCCTCAAACATCATGTACAGGGCCTCTTTAACCCACTATCTACAAACTCATTCTATCTTCATCCAGGGGGCGACAGCTATCTACATATCCATAACCACTAATACACAACGTACATCGCAGGGCTGCTTTCTATGATAAATAATGAGCATCCCAATAGATTAGCCGAGGAGGCATTTTAGCTGACAGAGTCCTTGCATGCTAAGACTTTGCCACAGAGCGGTCTGACATCTCTTGAGGGGTGTCTAGTTTGTGACCAAGATGGGGTCCTTCATTCTCTCCTGCCACGTAATGAGGTGGATCGTCCCTTAGGGAGATTCTTGGCTCTTACTAAGAAACAACAAAGGAGCGACAAAGACATTGGAAAGAAGAAAAAAATGCGGTACCCAAGGTGTGCCTACCCAGATAAATATTCTCCAAAAAACTGCAGATGCTGTTTAGGAGAAACTGCATTACATAAAGGAAGGACACAGAAGAGTGTCACTCATCAACATAGTTGATGACCTGCTTCATCATAGGGTTTTACCAGGGAGACAGAGTGTCTCCCTGGTATGCTACCACACCTGTATTACAGCGGAGCAGGTTTCAAAAAGACGTGAAGTGAAACAGTGTTCAAAAAGTGCAATTAAAAAATGGCAGGCTGTACTCCAAAATGAATTTAATAAAGACTCGGACTACCATTATTAAAAATGGTGATTCGGACATTGACCATCAATTAGTCAAATATGTCCTTTGTGTGAAAAGGTCGACCTGTTTCTGCTTTCAAACTGCTATGTTTCGCAAAGCTTTCATCAGGACCATAAAGAAATTTGAGATTCCCGGGCGGTATACGCACCCTAAGGCGTACCCTAACCTTGGGAATGTGTGTGCAAATAACTGTAAACTCACGGTTTTACCTGGTTGTAGGTTTTGCTCGGAATTCCCGGCACCTACCAATCTGTAAGAAAGAAACTCATATTCAAACAGATAACAAGACCTTTGCTTAGACATCATTTGATTACGTCAACACAAATTTTCATTTCATAAATTAATGCATATCAAACCAGGTACTTCCTATTCAATATTGTAGTGATCGTTATATGTACAAATAACCTAGATTTCAGTTAAGGGGTGTGTACACAGGATCAGCTGATCCCGTCATTGTCATATATAGTAGGGCCGACTTTACCCCGCCTTAATTAGACTGCATATACTATTCTGGTTTTTATCTCAATCTCAACTGATTCAGATAATAAAACGTACCCAGTAACACCACATGGAACAACGCATGTCCTCATGGAAGGTTACAAAAAAAGAAAAGGTGGTACTTGGGAGGGACTGCTTAGCCTAACATGAAAAGCCACCATTTACACAGGACCGTGACCAAAGCCAATTAAAAAGATGGGTGGAAATTGGGCGGAGCTTCATGCCCATATCCTGAATACAAAGTGTCTCGAAGAGACAGCACAAGTGTTGCCTAGGTGAGACCTAAAAAGTCGCTCCAAAAACAGGAGCAGTGGATGGACACAAGAACTTGCTGTAGTTGTCGGCCAAACACAAGGAGAGGCATGACGAATACATGACAAAACAAATGCAAACAAAGGTCATTATAGCGACGTGGGAGGAAACAAATGGCAAACATGGGGTGGGCTGTAGCCCCTGACTGTAAACATGTCTCGAAGAAATATAGCATGACCTGTCTAGCAGAGACCTAAAAAAAACTATAGTAAGCTCTTGGAAGTTAATCTTACTCAAGAACGTGCATTGTTTAATTGCAAGTATACTTGTTGGTCATGATTGTATACTTCTTTTGTTTTAGGCCCTAACCATCCTCCCAACCTTCCCTCCAATCTACCCCCTAATCAGGTAAGTGAAGTTCAGAATTGTTTGCTATTTTGAGCACTTAAAGCAGGCCTGACAACTCTTGTAGAGTTCAAAAATCCTATTGTTTTCAAAGCAGGGTCATAACAAATGTGCCTGTGACTTGAGACCTGCTTGCCTGTTCACATTGCTTTTGTTTCCATGTGTTTGGTACTCTATGACCTGGAATAATTGACTACTATAGAGCTTCTTCCCTCTGTTTTTTTCTTTTTTGTCTTGCGCCCTGCATTTGGTTCGCTGTTGATTCAGTCTGATTTAATGTAGCACATTATCTAAGACTTCACCTTGAATCTCTCTGAAATAAATGGATGGAGTATTTGTGTGATGTATTTTTTACTTCGTTGTTCCATGAATCAAAGCCAATAAAATAATTCGTTTCTTTAAGGTTTGTCATTATCTAAATAAACATAAGAGCCTGAATCTCCTGTGTTTTTTCTTTTTTGGTCAACCGTGCTGAATTTCTTCTCAATTATCACACTTTTACCTTTTCCTGTATGCTTTTGTGTGCGTCAAATTGGTTGCTTATATGGAGCAAAGAAATACAGCAATATAGCCATGCCTGTTATGCTAAAAAAAAAAACTAATTGTAATTCATTTAGTCCACCGCCATTCCCTGCTCACGCCCCTAATAATGGAATCCTGTTGCTTAAAATTAACTGGTCATTTAAAACACCTGAATTATTTTAGCCTTTAGTTTATCTGTAAAACACTTAGATATTGCAAGACAGGATTAGAATTTAGTAGACATTTTATTGAATGTTAATTTGGGTACATGGCGGAAGTCGAATTCACTGTAAAGGTGCATAGCATCTTTATGTATGATAAATATGTAGTGAATTATACATTTGGGTAATAGTCAACATCATATTTTTGAAATGGTGCCTGTGGAATTTCAAATGGTAACCTCAGTTAACAAGCATTAATGTGGAGTACCCAGGAACATGGTGCATGATATAGGGCTGCCGGTTTTACTTGTTTAAAAAAAAAAAAAAAAAACATTTCTATTCTAATCCATATTCATATGTATCTTTTTTTAGGAGAAAAAAAATTAGGTTGGATATTTAAGGCTTCCACATTTATTTATCTGATCAATATTGTATTCCTTGGGCTCTAGTGCGATTTTTTTTTTTTTTATTTTTTTTTTATTTTTTTTTTTTTTATATATATATATATATATATATATATCTATATATCACAATCCACCAGCGTCTTCCTTCTAGCGATATCAGAAAGAACAACACAGGAGCCGTGGCCTCAGTAAATGGTGTGTTCTTTCTGATATCGCTAGAAGGAAGATGCTGGTGGATTGTGTTGAATTTGAAGGGGGTGGCTACCCCTGCCTTGAGCCCGCCGACAGAGGAAAAGGATCAGCTACAATTCTGTGTTCATATATATATATATTTTCATTCATTCTATCCTACTGGCGGTCGCCAGTAGGTAGTTATAGTTGGGACCTATTTTCCACAGGAAAACCGCAACATTCTATTTCCAATAACTTTGGAAATGTGGAAAAGCAATGCCGGCTCCCACAGGACGCGGGAAGCCGGCGGGACTGTGGGGGATTGGGGCTATTAGTGGCCCAGGAGGGGGCCACGCGGTCCCTTTCCCAACTTTTGGGTGAAAATAAATGGGGGCAGGCCCTGGGGGATGGGGTCCCTTGACCCCCTAGGCCAGCTTAGGGGGTCCCACAAGCAACATTTTTTCTTTTTAAATCGCGAAATTGCGCGTAGGATCCGCGCATCCGGGCGCGAAAAAAAAAAAGCGCGGGCTTCGTTAGTATTTAGCCCCCGGGTGGGCCAAGTCCTGGGTGCAATTTTTTGATGGTACCAGCCCCGAGGACAACCACCCCCTGGGCTTTCAACAATTATGTGGAGGTGGGCTCGCAGCCCCCCCAGCCCTGGGGACCGCCTTCCCACGAGGCTACAAAAAAGACATGGGTGGGGGGCAGAGTGTTGTAAAAAGGGGTGTGGCCTCTGAACACCTTCTTGCAACACAGCTCTCTGGCGCATACTGGAGGTACCTGGTGGGCTAGTTGACCCCAGGGACCCTCAGGATTGAGGAGGAATTAATTCTCCAACTTAAAACGCGCCACAGTGCGTGTTTGCAGACATGTCACCTCAGGCCATGCCCCCTTCCTCTACCATTGTATGAACGCGCCTGTGGCGAGTTGTACTTTGGGGGATTAATTCTCTTTCAATACTGAGGGTCCCTGAGGGCCAACTAGCCCAACAGGTATCTCCAGTATGCACCGGAGAGCTGCGTTGCAGACAGGTGTTCAAAGGCCACGCCCCTTTTTACACCTCTCTGCAACACAGCTCTGTGGCGATTACTGGAGGTACCTAGTGTGCTAGTTTGACCGTAGGGACCCTCAGGATTCAAGGGGACTTAATCTCCCAACTTAAAATGGCCACAGGGCGCGTTTACACTGTGGTGAAGGAAGGGGATGGGTCCTGAGGTGACGTGAGCAAACCCGCCCTGTGGCGCGTTTTAAGTTGGGGAAATAATTCCCCTTCAATCCTGAGGGACCCTGGGGCCCAACTAGCCCAACAGGTGCTTCCAGTAAGCGCCACTCTGCTGAGTTGCAGAGAGGTGGTCTAGGCTGTGCCCCTTTTTACACCCTTCTGCAACGCAGCTCTGTGGAGCATACTGGAGGTACCTAGTGGGCTAGTTGGACCCCAGGGACCCTCAGGATTCAAGGGGACTTTATTCTTCAACTTAAAACGCCCACAGGGCGTGTTTGCACACAGCACCTCAGGCTCTCCCCCTCCCTTCATTAGTGTGCAAACGCACCCCGTGGCGTGTTTTAAGAAGTAGTTTTAATCCCCCTGCCCTAATATGTACTAGGGGCTTACAGAGGAGGTCATGCTAATCACAGGGGTACCCCAATGCATAGTGTTCCCTAGTGTTTGTAGGTGTTTTCACTGTATTCGAAGTGTCTTTCAGCATACCACTAGCTCTAGGCCTGGTTAGTCGGTCAGTTAACACCAGTACCCGTCTGAAAAAGTTGTGGCACAGGATGATTTGTAACAAGGCCTCTTTGTGATCCTGTTGGTTCTTTGTGCACATGTCTTTATTCTTCCTGCTCTTTTGTTAGTCTTTGAGGACTTCTGTTGCTTCTTTCTGCAGTTCTTTTTTTTCTTTCTGTGCGTTTTTTCTTCTTTCTTCACATGTCCTACCTCTGTAGGCATAGTTAAAAACTAGCATTTAAAAAAATCTATGATATTCACAAAAAAACATAGGTTTCAGTTACATTCAAGTTGGAAATTAGCATTTAAAAAAGCTTAGAAATTCATTGAAAAAACCCTAGTTTTCAGGCACGTTATAGTTAGCTGGACATTTCACTCGCACAAAACTTTTGAAATGCTCCCGTTATAGTTAGTTAAGCTAACTATAACTGCACGCCCGCAATGCACTGCTTATGACGTCACATATTACTTCACTCATGACCTGGTCAGTGACATCACTCATGACATCACTGACATCTCAAATGACACCACTGATGACATCATCCTTGTGATAGTGGTAGACCTCCTCTCACCCTAATATAACCTTTGTTACACACACTCAAAAATAGAAACTAGCATTTTCAAAACAATGGATATACCAATGCCAGTTACAACAACCTATTCAGTAATTCCAAGATCTACATACACAGCCACTCGTTCACCAACAGTTCTATACAGTCACTCATACATGTACTAACATATGTACACATACACCTATACATCCTGTTACACACCGCCACTCATCCATAGAGTTACTCAGTCACTCATGCTAATAACGAATCAAACACCCATTTACTTGCATATACAGTTATACACACACCAGCACACATACTTCTACAGAAACTTACACATACTTACTGTTATAAACAATCACTTATAGAAACACCTACTTATTCGTACAGGAACTCTTCCAATCTCACTCTCACATATACTCACTTACATACACCAATACTCACATATACTAGTGTAAAATATATGTAGTTACTTATAAAGACACTATTGAGACAGTTATTCACTCACTAACACACCCATATACACACTCATCCACCCATATAGTCCTGGACACATACTGTCTTCAACACATACAGTGATTCACTCATTTATGCATCTATGCACCAAGTAATATCCTCCACTGAACCATACAGACACTCAGACTGATTCTCGAAAAACCAAGTAACCATATAGACACTCATGTAGCTACACACCAACCCATGCAATCACTTATACACAAAGTGAGAGACTGATACAGATATTTACATATTTAAACTTTACTCACTAATCCATGTATTCACTAAGTTAAGAAATCATCCATTTAGACCCGGGGTCTCCAACCGGTCGATCGCGAGCTACCGGTAGCTCGTGGAGACCCCGGGAGTAGCTCGTGTAGCCCTTCTGTAGTATTTGGTGGTATTTTGGGCTATTAGCCTTTCCGGCTCCATTTGCCCGCCCTCTCCCAAAACAGCCGCTCGGATTGGAGCTAAGCTGGGGTGGGGGCTGGCGAAGAGGATGACGCTCCTCTCCTGGAGCTGCAGACTCCTCTCGTGAGAGTCTGACTCTTGTGACGTCATTGTGTACTGAAAACGCGCTGACATCGCACTGTCTGCCATTGTGCGACAGGTGCCAGCGCGTAGCAGTAGGAGACGTGACTTCCACCACCAGAAGCAGCCAGGAGACGTGCCTTCCAACGCCAGGAGACTTGCCTTCCACCGCAGGTAAGCTCAATGGTGGAAATAGGGATCCCGTGGGAGTGATGGCTGACCAGGCATCAGAGCGCTGGTGGAAGAGGGCAGAAGGGCACAAAAAACAAGGGGAAAACAAGTGGAACAGAGGACAGAAGGGCACAGAAAACTAAGCAAAAACGAGTGGAACAGAGGGCAGATAGGCACAATAAAACGAGTAGAACAGAGGGCAGAAGGGCACAAAACGAGTGGAACAGAGGGCAGAAGGGCACAAAAAAACGAGTGGAACAGAGGGCAGAAGGGCACAAAAAATGAAGCAAAAATGAGTGGAACAGAAGGCAGAAAGGCACAAAAAATGAGTGAAACAGAGGGCAGAAGGGCACAAAAAACAAAGGGAAAACGAGTGGAACAGAGGGCAGAAAGGCACCAAAAACTAAGCAAAAACGAGTGGAATAGAGGGCAGAAAGGCACAAAAAACGAGTGGAACAGAGAGCAGAAGGGCACAAAAAACAAGGGAAAACGAATGGAACAGAGGGCAGAAGGGCACAAAGTGAAGCAAAAATGAGTGGAACAGAGGGCAGAAAGGCACAAAAAACTAAGCAAAAACGAGTGGAACAGAGGGCAGAAGGGCACAGAAAACGAAGCAAAAACGAGTGGAACTGGGGGCGTGGCTACGCAAGCGGAGATGGCGGTCGCAGCTTGTTAGAGCTCCCGCTGGCCCGCCATTAATCCTTCCTGATATCCTGGTCCCCGACCCCAGAACCCACAGCCACAACGGGGCGGTGATTGCCGAGAACGCCTAGACTCCTCCGGTGTGCCCAGCGGAGGTCCGGCGTCCCGGAACGGGACGGAGCCGCGAGGTGCAAGGTGCGGCCTGGTAGGCGGAGGTGCAGCCGGGACCTCGATTTTGGCGCTCCCCGGCCGGGGAGCAGTGCATCGCCGGGCCTGGTGACGGCCGCGACGCCCGGAGACCCGAGGGGCTGGAAACGCGGGGAAGTCTCTGTGCTCCCTCTGCCGGGGCCCAGTCCTACACGGAGGAGGAGCCGGGGCAGCGGACGACCGAGATCGGCTGGAGAGGCCTGGGGCCCCGGTTTTCGCGGCCCAGTACTGGCCGGGTCCTGCAGACGAGGCGGAGGTCGGGCGCCCTGATGCTCTTGAACGGCGGTGATTGACCCTCGACGTGGGCGGACAGTGGAGAAGCTGGCAGCGGCCGTGAGTAGTGCCCCCCCCCCCCCCCCCCTCAGGCCGAGGGAGACGCCAGCGCTCTGGCGCGACACGCACAATAACTCTCCACCCTTCTGGGGGGGGCTGCTGCTCAGGGGTGACCCTATTCCTTGGCGGTCACTGGGGCCGGCCACGTCCTGATCGAGTCATTGGGTTGCATCGGGACAGACCAACCGGGACCTGCCTCGGGGCCGGACACTGTCCTCCCTTGCCCTCCATAACTATCCACCCTTCTGGGGGGGGCTGCTGCTCGGAGGCGACCCTGCTCCTTGGCGGCCACTGGGGCCGGCCACGTCCTGCCCGAGTCATTGGGCCGCTTTGAGACGGATCCACCGAGACCTGCCCCGGGGTTGTCCTCCCTTGCCCTCCATAGACCTTAGCAAGAGCGGTCGTGGTTCAGCGCCTCCTGCCATCGTGAGGGGGCCCCCCCCTTTATCCTTTTGCTTTTTGGCCCTCCGCAGTTATGACCAGGGGAGGGGGTGGCCCCGCCAAGCAAGTGACTATCGACAAATTCACCGGGCCCAGTGGGGGCGCTGGCTCATCCGGGGGTGCTCCGCCTGGAGGGGGGCCAGACAATGCAGCCCTTATGGCGGCCATTACTCACTCAAGAGACATGCTGGACGCCAAGATCGGGGCAGTGGGCGCGGATGTCACCTTATTACGCCAAGACCTGAGGAACGCAGTGGCGCGCATTACAGAAACCGAATCCAGGGTGACGGTAGTGGAGGAAGATGTAACTACCCTTAAAAAGAGAATGGCGGCGATGGAATCAGCGCAGCGGATCACGGCGCTCCGGGTGGAGGATGCCGAAGGGCGGGCGCGCCGCAACAACCTCCGCTTTGTTGGCTTTCCGGAGCGCTGTGAGAAGGGCAACATGGAGCTCTTCCTCACACAGTGGCTGGAATCGTGGATGCCCCCAGGGACGCTGTCCACTTGCTTCATCATCGAGAGAGCTCATCGCGCCCTGACGCAGAGGCCGCCTGAGGGCGAGCGGCCTAGGGCGGTGATCGCCAGACTACTAAATTACCATGACAGAGATGCTGTGTTGAGGGAAGCTAGAATCAGGGACGCCCTCCTATATGAAAATCATAAGATAATGATCTTCCCTGACTATACTAAACTTGTGCAACAGCAGCGTCACTCATTCATGGCCGCCAAGGCAAAATTGAGGGGTCTTAAGCTTCAATATTCCCTGTTGTATCCGGCACGCCTGAGGGTGATTTTTCAATCGCGGACACTGTTCTTTGATACGCCGGAGGACCTCTTCAAATGGACGGATGAAACGGTGCGGATTAGACCGAACTCGCAACCGGGGCTCAATCCGGGCTCTCCAGAGGGCTCACCACGGGCTCAGCAAGACCGGACGTCGAGGAAGAAGGGTCGAGCCAAGCGGTCCAAATCGCGCAGACGTGCGGCCTCGGTTGATGGCACACAGACCAGTGGCAGAACCGAAGACTCCGAACAATCTGGGACGGACCATTAAAAAATTCCGAGGCCCTGCCTTTCCATCTCTACTGTCACTGCTGTGACTTCTGGTTGGACTCATCGAGTCGTCTGGGCCTTAATGACTGCCCGGCACTGCTGCCGCCATGGGGCAGTACTTTTTCTGTCCTCTAATTGAGAATGGGGCTGTGGGGTGGGGGGTTGGGGACTGCGTGATGGTGGCTACCACTCTCCCTCTAGAGAGAGAGACTCTGTGGGAGGGGGAGTAAGCTTCCTGTTCCGTTTGGGAATGTTGGGATCCATTGGTATGGGTGGGCCCGGGCCCTATGTTCTGGTCTCGGGACCACCCATGCCGCGACAGGTACTTCAAGGTTCTTTGAGGTATAGGGTTGGGGGTGGCGGGATGGGGGCAGTCGGGGTTCGGGCCGCTGAGTTGGGGATGGGGACTGTTTGGGGTTGCGGGACCGTGGGGTTGGGGACTGTTGTTCTTGGGGTTGACAGGGCTATGCATGTGTGTGTTGCAACGATGTTCCATATGACGTGTGGTGGGTGGCGCGGGAGTGGAGGGCTCGGGTGTTGGATCTTAATGGACCATGGCTGAACCGATTCGTAGACTTCCTGTAGATGCTATACGAGTGATTACGTGGAATGTCAGGGGGCTTTTAGATAAAATCAAACGTGGGGCTGTGTTACGCTGGGGGAAGAATGAAGCTGCAGATGTCCTTTTACTTCAAGAAACACACATGATGGGTACAAAGGCTCTGGGCCTACAGAGATTTGGATATCAACAGGTCTTCCATGCCGGGTTTTCCAGGGGGTCCAGGGGAGTCGCCATATTGATTCACCGCAGGGTGGCTTATATCCACGAGAAGCAGTGGGTAGATCCTCAGGGTCGTTACCTGTTTATTAAAGGCATGGTGGGTGCGGAGTCGGTGGTGTTTGGCAGTGTTTACGCCCCCCCCCCCACTCCAGTGGGCCTTAGCCGAGAGGCTGTTTGCTGTATGGGAGGACATCTCGGGGCCCCTAGCGGTGATTGGGGGAGATTGGAACGATGTGATGAATGCAAGCATGGATCGTCAGAGGCGCCCAGGGGGATCTGAGCTCCCGCCCCCCTCCCCTTCGCCCTCCAGATTGCGTGCAATGAGTGAGGGGCTGGGCTGGGTTGATGTGTGGCGACATATGCACCCCACGGCCCGGGACTATACTTATGTCTCGGCTGTACACGGCTCCTTTTCGAGGCTCGACTGTGTGTTTGTGCCTCGGGACTATTTGTGCAGGGTGAAGAGCGCGGACATCTTACCGAGGGGCCTGTCCGACCATTCCCCCGTCTCGATTGGACTGGAACTCCTTCGAAAACGACAGCCGTTTCGATGGAGGATGTCCTCGTGGCATCTCCTTCAGCCGACATATGCTAATCATTTACGTGAAACAATTGACCATTTCTGGCGGGAAAATCTAGTGGAGGGCGCTGATGTAGGGATGGTGTGGGAGGCCATGAAGCCTACCATACGGGGAGCAGATATTGCTTGGTGCTCGGCGGCCCGGCGGAAGCGTCGAGAGCAGGTTGCAGAGGCAGCTGTGCGAGTAACGGCTCTGGAGCGAGAGAGTCGTGAGGGTGGTGATGCAATCGGGCTACGTCTGCTTCTACAAGCACAGCAAACCTACGGGTCCCTCCTGATGGATGAGGCCAAGCAGGCGTGGCTGGCCACCAGAAGTAGGATATATCAATCGGGGGACAAGTCCTGCTCCATGCTGCATAGATTGTGCCAACAACACTTTCAACCCCTCCTACTGCCCGGTCTCACGAACGGTGGTGGGGAGGTTATGACCGACCCACATGAATTGGCTACGAGCTTTGCCACGTACTACTCCACCCAGTATGCCCCGCGTGACCGGCTGTCAGATGACGACTTGGCCCGATTCCTTGAGGAGCTGCCGCCCGTGCCGATATCTGATGAGACTAAGACGGCCCTGGATGCTCCCCTCACAGCTGAGGAGCTGGGAGATGCTTTAGGGCAACTTAACACTGGCAAGGCCCCCGGCCCAAATGGCTACCCTAGCGAATTTTTCAAGAAATTCCATGTTCAGCTTGGATCTTATTATCGCCGAGCACTGGAAGCGGCGCGTACCGGAGGGGTGTTGCCTCCTGATTGGCGACATGCCGAGATAGTGGTCTTCCTGAAGCCGGGCAGATCCCCAGACAGTCATGACTCATATAGGCCCATCTCTTTGATTAATGTGGAGGCCAAGATTTTGGCCAAGGCCCTGGCGAACCGCCTAGCACCTCTTATCACCGACCTGGTCCATCCTGATCAGGCAGGTTTCATGCCACCCACACAGGGCAACGCGACATAATATCCGTCGCGCTCAGGCGGCGATTGACGCGGCTGAGACTCTGGGAGACCGGGCAGCGCTGCTGCTGGCCGACATTAACAAGGCCTTTGACTCTGTCAGCTGGTCGTACCTGTTTGCCTTGCTGCGCGGCCTTAACCTGGGCCCGGTCTTTCTGTCATACGTCCGGCTCCTCTACACAGACATCACGGCCTCAGTGCGGGTCGCCGGGGCTGTGTCCGAAACGTTCCATATCGGCCGCGGGACCAGACAGGGTTGCCCGCTTTCCCCCTACCTGTTCGCACTGGCCATGGAGCCCCTAGCTGCCAGAGTGCGCCAAGATGCGCTGATACGGGGCTTTCAATGGACTGCCACCCTGTCTGACAAAATAGCCCTGTATGCGGATGACGTCCTCTTTTTCCTTACCGACTTGCAGCACTCGGGCCCGCGTGTCCTGGAGGTGATGCAACAATTTGGGGAGGCCTCGGGCCTATATCTGAACCTGCATAAATCCACATTGTGGGTGCTGGGAGGGGGCGCCGTGGCGGACCCCTGGGCCTCAGGGCTGAGGGTGGTTACGACCGGGCTGAAATACCTCGGCGTATTTCTATCGACCTCGGCAGCCACTGCTTGGGATCATAATCTCATACCAGTCTGGGAGAGGGTACAGTCGGACGTTAAGACTTGGTCTCGGATGCCCCTGTCCATCTTTGGCCGCTCCGCCATTTTTAAGATGGTGGCGCTACCACGCCTCTTGTATCAGCTGCAGAACCACCCATATCCTGTCCCACCTCAGTGGTTTCGACAGGTTAATTCTCTGCTGGGCCGCTTCCTGTGGGCCGGAGGTGCCGCCAGGGTTGCGCTACGTACGTGTTTTTTGTCCACCTACAGTGGGGGCTTGGCCACGTCGGATCTGCAGTCCTACTATCAAGCCGCACACCTCCTCATTCTAAACGACTGGTGGTATAGCAATGGCGAAGACCCGGCCTACGCCCTGGAACGTGCCCTGATGGGCGACAACTCGCTCCACACCATCCTCTACTCACCCCGGTTGCGTCGATCTTTGCCGAGGGTTACACAACTTGTCTTTGCGGTGTGGCGGCAGGCCCTGCGACGCATGGGCTGGTGGGGCAAACTGACCGCGGAGACGCCCTTGTGGCGTAACGGCTTGCTACCGGAACTGTCTAAGCTATCAGGTTTTGATGGCTGGGACGCGATTGGTATTTCGCAATTAGGCCAAGTGATGTCTGGCACTGCCCTCAAATCCTTTCAGGCCCTTCGCACCGAGTTTGATATGCCCCAATCTCAATTTTTTCGATATTTGCAATTCCGGCATGCGCTGCTGCCCAGTCTCACCGGCATTGACTCCCTTCCTGACTTCAGCCCGATTGAAGCTAAGGTATTCATGGGCGATCTTGGAGATAAAAAAGTTTCACGCATTTACCAGACGATGGTCATCCATTGCTCCTCCACCCTCCTTCCACTGAAGGCGGCCTGGGAGGTGGACGTGGGTCAGCTGGATGAGGATGATTGGCGTGAGGCCTTGGAATCCCCGAGGGGTGCGGCCATTGCCGTCCGATTCCGATTAATCCAATTTAAAATCCTGCACAGAACCTATTATACCCGCGAGCGTTTGTGGAAGGCGGGACTGATAGAGTCCCCGGACTGTCTGAGATGCGGGCTGGAGAGAGGTACGTTGCTCCACACGTTGTGGTCGTGTCCTAGATTGGTTGGCTTCTGGAGAGGTGTATGGGACTGCTTGTCGGAAGTGTTGGGATGGACCCTCCCTCGTACCCACCGTCTGGGTCTGCTACATATTCTAGAGGGGGTTGGTGGCAATATGTACAAGAGACACCTGCTCCTCCTGGGGCTGGTGGTGGCCAAGAGAGACCTAGCCCGAGTATGGAAGGATGTGAGACCCCCCCCCCCTGAGTGCGTGGAAGGCTGGCATAGACTTCTGCATGGGTCTGGAACGACCGATCTTTGAGGCCCGAGGGTGCCCCCGTAAGCACTTTAAGATATGGAAGAGATGGGCGGACTACAGGGGCCTGTCGCTGGACCCCCCAGTGGAACCAGAGGAAGATCTTTAACTCCCTGTGGCCGGACGGCCCCGTTCCCCCCCCCCCCCCACACACACACTTACCACTTTGAGAATTTTCATTGACGCCGTCCATACACACATGCATAGGGTTAGGGTGGGAACCAGGGGAGGGATCTGGGAGTAGGGGTTGAGTGGGTACGTTAGCGATAAAGACAGAGATGTTCATTTCTTATAACCTTGTGTTGCAATGATTATTGACTGAATACTCAATTCTATTTTCCTGATTGTTTCGGAATGTCTGATGGTGCCTTCCCGATTGTGGGGGTCCGTCTTGTTACATATGCTCATCTTTGTCAATAAACTTGTTGTGAAAAAACGAGTGGAACTGAGGGCAGAAAGGCACAAAATGAGTGGAACAGAGGGCAGAAGGGCACAAAAGCACAAACGAGTGGAACAGAGGGCAGAAGGGCACAAAACGAGTGGAACAGAGGGCAGAAGGGCACAAAAAATGAAGCAAAAACGAGTGGAACAAAAGGCAGAAAGGCACAAAAACGAGTGAAACAGAGGGCAGAAGGGCACAAAAAACAAGGGGAAAACTAGTGGAACAGAGCAGAAGGGCACAAAAAACGAAGCAAAAAACGAGTGGAACAGAGGGCAGAAAGGCACAAAAATGAGTGGACCTGAGGGCAGAAGGGCACAGAAAACGAAGCAAAAACGAGTGGAACAGAAGGCAGAAAGTCACAAAAAACGAGTTGAACAGAGGCAGAAGGGCACAAAAAATGAAGCAAAAACGAGTGGAACAGAAGGCAGAAAGGCACAAAAAATGAGTGGTCTCCATTGGTTTGCCGTCGACCACGAATACGAGATCCTGGACGTACCGCTGGATAGTTTACAGTGTTGCCGGAATTAGAGAATTATTATTCAGCCTTATCTGCTCCCCATATTATCGCTTGATCGAACGGATAGTCCTTAAAGAGATTCCTAATAGAAATCCTATTGTGGCGGCGCACCCAGGAGCGGCATTGGGAAGGGACTAGCGCCGGTTTATAACAGATCAATGGGTCTACTTTGACGTCCCTACCCAGTGTTTTCGTGGGACCAATATTACTTTCTGACGTGAAATATACCGGAGTTCCCCTCTCTTCTGTCTCGTGATATTAACAGAGACAAGGGAGAATATTGTCAGTTATTTATACTGACCCTAGATTTAGCCCCCGTGCTATTGGATTGTTGGATTTGAACCACCTTATTATTTACTCAAGAAAAAGATTTTGATACATGGAAATATTGAACTAATGCGCCCTACCAAAGGAAGTTAGGACAAGATTCCTTTTCCGAAATGCGCGTCGGCGCCTCACTTTTGTTCTATTGTGTTGTATATACTGTATCTGTTTCTGTGAAGTCTCCTTATTGTTTTTTACTGTTATTGGATTCATGTGTTGGGAGTTTGTGAAATTGGCAAGACTGTGTCTGGATGATTTGTGTGGCTGTTGTGATTGGGCCTTCATGTGTGATGTTCTCTTTTGTTGGGGGTATTGTATATAGTATAAATATGTGTATTGAATGTATATATAAAATTGGTACCACGATTTTGGTACGTTATGGTGATGTTCTTACCTATCAGAAAACTCTGAATACAAAAAGAAAAATGTTTTTTCAATGATTTCTGTTTTGGGACAATGTTATTTGAATTGATGTAGAATATACCACCTAGATCTTATTGAATACTAATTGAAATGTCTTGAAGCGTCACCAATCCAAAGTCATTCCTTTTGGTGTTCTAGGAAACTCTTAAGTCAGTCCTGTCTTGAGTATTTTGTTGAAACCACAGTATGGGCTCTGATGAAATTAGGCTTAGTCAATGAAACTGGGCGTGGGGGTTTCTGGGAAAAATGCGCGAGCTGCTTCGGGTTCAGTAGCTCACGACGATTTTCACTGGCCAGAAGTAGCTCTGACTACACAAAAGGTTGGAGACCCCTGATTTAGACACATATACCCATTTATTCTTCCATCGACCTTGAGATATACATATATAAAACATTTACTTTTCAGAAAAAAACACATTCACTGGATGTCATCAGTGATGTCACTTGAGATGTCCTCAGTGATGTCACTGAGCATGTCATGAGTGATGTAATATGTGACTTCATCAGCAGTACAATGCGGGCGCACGAGTCCTAGTTACCTGAACGAACCATAACGGGGTAATTTCAATGGTTTTGTACGAGTGAAATGTCCAGCTAACTAGAAAGCCCCTGGAACCTATGGTTTTTTTCAGTGAATTTCTAAGGTTTTTTAAATGGTGATTCCTAACTATAACGTGACTGAAACTTATGTTTTTTTTCAGTGAATACATATGTATATCAATATAGACCGAAAACGTTACGCTTTAGTTTTCACCTGTAGTTGTTGAGCACTGACAATGTCTAGATTTTGTCAAGTAGTTGACGCTGTAGCAAATTTGGTGAATTGATAACACAGCAGGAATTTTTTGATCACTGATGCTTTTTTTTGCTTTTAGCCCCCGCATCCAGCAGTTCCTGCTCCACAGCCAATGAATGCTGTCAACAGTTCTGTAAGCGAAGAACAGAAAACTAAACAAGTACACCTTTTTTAATGTTGAACATAATTTCCATAGTCACTATTTATGTTAAACTTTTTTTTTTGTGACAGGGTATTTATTACTCTAACTTTGATTTTATTTGCGACAGAAATCTGTGTGGACTGAACATAAATCCCCTGATGGAAGAATATACTTTTATAACATTGAAACTAAGCAGTCGACATGGGAAAAGCCAGATGAGCTCAAATCACCTGCTGAGGTAATGTGGTTAAGATTCCTAGATCAGTAATTGAAATGGATAGAAGTACCTTTTGATGCCCATTTTAGAGCATTGCTAGGTGTTGCTCTCCTAATATTTTTGTTCAGCAAATGTAAAATGAGCATTGCAGAGGGAACATTCCAAACATTTCTTGTACGTTTCCTGCATGTATCAACTGAAAGCCTACAGTTGGAGCTAGAAATTGACATGTTGGCTTATGCCTCTCTCTTAATGATAGTAACAAATAGTATAGTATGCTCTGTTCATCTGTGTATATGCCACTGCATTTTTTTCATGTTCTGAATATTTTTTAGGTTTTCTACCACTGCCTAAATATTTGTACACACGCCGCAAACCACACTGCCTCCCCTCCACCCCCCACACACATTTTACCCACTGGCAGTCACCAATAGGTAGTTATAGTTAGGACCTAGTTAGGTGTCCTTTGACAAGTCTTCACAGTTTTAAAACTGATTTGCTCCTCTCTTCAGCTGCTAACCTTGAAAGTTTCAGGCTAGTCAGTCTAGCGGGAGCTGAGAACCAGGGGGTGCTTAAAAGCGCGTCTTCCCCATGTTAATTCCCATACGACCTTTAGATACTGCTACAGCCCGAACTGCTGAACGGAATTGCAGCAAATTTGGCTGGAAGGTAGATGTTGGCCCAAGGAAGTGCCTTTTTTGTGATTTGGTGTATATCCGTACAGTAGTTTTAGAGTTATTTAAAGGTTTTTCAGATATACAACTGGGGACGCAGAGTATCTGTGACCCCACCCAGATCTCGTGCTGAGATCCAATTGGCTGGCAACACGTAAAACCACGAAGTGTTGGCAGACATCTTGTGACTTGGTTGAACCGAGTCACAGGAATAGTAATTAAAAACAAAGAAAAGGGGGCAGGGTAGAAACATCCTGACCCCCTGGGCTTCTGGGGAGAGTGGGGTGTGGTTGTGCGGGATAGTGTTCCCACAGGGACCGTGCAGGGCCAAAAAAGCATTAAAAAAAATCATTTTGTGGAGTCCGGACCATGACGACTGCTGATAATTTAAAAAGAAAACAGTGCGGCCTCACGCTCTTTGTAATCGCCCCCCGGGTGGGCCAGATTCCGGGGGCAAGTGTACACTACTTAGGAGGCGGGCGCAAGGGGCCCCCTCCTTGGAAGATTAAAACAGCCACCTCCTCAGGTAAAATTCAACATGAATGCAGGGTGGGGCTGCACACCTCCCCGTAGCCTCGTTGGGGTGGTGGTGGGGGGGTGTCTCTCCCTTCTCCCCCATAGCCCTAAGGTCTTCCACTTCTCTAGGGCTGTGTTCTGCAATGGAGCCCCTCTCCAGGAGCCACAGATAACCCTGGAGACTGCCACCCCCCCAGGGCCAGCTATGTCCTGGGGTGCCCACCCCCGGGACATTGCAGTTTGCTATGGCTTCTTCCGCCAAGCCATAACAAATGCTGCTCTGCTTCGAGAAAGGAAGAGCAGAAAATGCTCTTTCTTACTCAAAGCAGAGCAGAAATGTTTTTGGACAGTGAGCTGAATGTTTAGTAGCTCTCTGTCCCACATTCTGGCTTCCTCAGGATGTGGGGATCCGGCAGAGACTGTGGGAGCCTTCAGGCCCCCACCACCCGCGTTCCCATTGGTGAGTGGTTGCCACGGAGCCACTCACTTAACTGGGCATCCTCCACCCCCCCCCCCCCCCCCCATCTCTGTAAAAGTCTGCCGGGGGGATGGGGTCCCTGGGGCCGAAATCGGCCCAGGAAAGGTGGACCATGCACCCCTCCTTTAATTTAATTTTTTTACAACTCTGGTAAGTCGCCAGATGCCACTTGCCTTTCACCACCACTCTGCAAACCCGCCTTCTGGCTCATTGTTGGTTGGGGGGTGAATTCCCCTTGGATGCTGAGGGTCCATGGGCTCCAGGATTACCCTTCTGTTACCTCCAGTAAGTCTGAGGCAGCTGGATTGCTGAGAGGAGTTGGAGGCTGTTCGAAATGGGGGTCTCTAGTTGGCAAAGGCTTTCACCTTTGTCCAAGTAGGGACCCGTTGCTAGTCAGGATAAGGAAGTTACACTTCTAAAAAAAAAACCCTGCTCACCCCCTTGGTAGCTTGGCACGAGCAGGCGGGCTTTTCTTAGAGGCAGTGTGTAAAGCATTTGCACATAACCGACAGTAATACAGTGTAAGCACTACAAAAGGACACCACACCAGTTTAGAAAAATAGCCAATATTTTTATATAACAAAAACGAGAAGAATCCACACTATAGGACTTAAAAATCTACAGTTATCAAAATATGCTTTAAAAACGGTTACTTGATGTCGATAGCTTCGTCCGAGGCTATCACGGTGTCGTGAGCAAACCAATCCAAACAGTTCAGGCAGGTTGCAGCTTGGCGCACCAGCTACGGTGTCGGGAAGACCCGCAAACAGTACTTGTTAGAGATGCAGGGCGCCGAGGCCCTTTAAGTCACTTACATTCCAGGTCGAGTTCCTTTCTGTTTGGATCAGGAGCGCTGGCGTTGGCAGGCGTCTGGTCACCTCAGGTCGCGGTGCGAGTAGCGTTTCAGTGGCGGCGTCAGATGGCGTCGTCTGTGAGACCAGTGTCTCGGTGCAAGATGAAGACGGTGCTAGTTACAGTGCTGGCAGGTCACGTGCAAACAGCAGCGTCATCATTGCTCAAGCGCTGTTGTCGGCTGATGGACGGGAGTCCATGGTGCCGGCGTCGGTAGGCCAAGGCTGCGGTGCGGGATGAGGGTGGTGCGTTGTGTAACTTTACGAGCGGTGCCCTTGAACCACGGCGCAAGCAGCGGCGTCTATATTGGCATGGAGCGCTGGCAAGGAGGCCAAGGCGTTGTTATGATGTGAGGCGGTGCGGAGTAGGGTACCCACAGGTCGCGGTGCGAGCAGCGTCTTGGTGGCGGCGCCGGCATGCGTCGTTGGTGAGACCAGGGTTGTGGTGCAGCGTTGCAGCTGTGCCTTCAGGACACTGAGTCGGCAGCAGTGTTGTAGACTTAGTCTAGTTTCTTTTCTTCTGTCGCAGCACAAAACACAGTCCCCAGTGCTGAGGGCAGAAGATGTTGAAGTCTTTGTTGTTCCTGAGACTTCTTGAACAGGGGCAAGCTCTACCTCAAGCCCTTGGAGAGGCTCACAAAGTAGATTGCAGAAAGTTCAGTCCAGTCCTTTCACTGCTCAAAACAGAAGCAGCCATTGCAGGCCTCCACAGAAAGTGGTAGTACCTCCTCATAGCTTCTCCAGGTCTTCTTCTAGGCAGTCTTCTTGATCCAAAACAGTTTTAACATGCAAGGGGTCTGGGCCCCAGTATTTGTATTCAGAAATCCTTTGATCCTCTAGGCAGAGGGTGTCTGTGCCCAGCCAGAACCAGTTCTGCCTTCTCTGGTGTGATTTCCTGGCAGGGGGTGGAGACTGCATTGCCAGAGGCAGACCAGGAACAGCAAAAAACAGACCCCTCACTGAATAATATTTAAGACTAGGTGATACATCCTAGATAAACAGACCAGGCCCTTTGAGGTGCTAGGAAATCTCCTCCCTCTTCCCCCATCGCAGCCTAGGTCTATTCAGCCCTTTCCTAACCTATCTAGACTATCGGGAGCCACCCTTGCTTTCTAGCCAACTGCTGTTCAAAACCCAGACAGGCAATCCACATTCTAGCAGAGGCACACAGGATGACTGAGCAAGAAAATACCTACTTCCTAAAAGTGGTATTTTCAAACACAGAATGTAAAAATACCCTTTAGTAAAAGATGCATCGTTAAAGTTCAGGCATACTAAATTTTATTTTCCCACCTAGTTCCCAGGGCCAGTTATGTTTATAAGATGTTATAAACAAACTTCCCATTCTGTCCTATGGGGAACAGGTAGCCTTGCAATAGTGAGAAAACAATATGGGCTGTAACTCACTATCAGGACATGACACACACACCACAGCACGTCCTCCCTTTCACATACACTGCACCCTGCCCACAGGGGTACTTTGGGCCTACCTTAGGGGTGCCTGACATGTAAGAAAATGGAAGGTTAGGGACTGGCCAGTGTGTGCACGGGCCAAGTCGACATGACAGATACAAACTGCGCAGACTCTGCGATTGCAGGACTGAGGTACCTTTTCCCGGCTACTCTAGCGGGTGGCACAATCCGTGCTGCAGGCCCACGCGTAACATTTGGTTTCCAGGCCCTGGCACACTCAATGCACTTTACTAGGGGCTGACAAGAAAACCAAACAGCCAATCATGGAAAACCCAATCCATAACCTACTTTACCACAGGAGCACTTGCGCTTTACCACTGATAAGCAGTGCGAAAAGTGCGCAGAAACACTACGCCAGCAAAAACAGTCTCAAAACCGGAAGGGCAGAAAGCAAAAACTCAGGGAAACACTCCAAAAGATGCCAAGTCTAACAGAGGCCATGTCCCCTTTCTCCACCAAAAGGGAAAACGCGTCTATATATACACACAGAAAATATCTCACCAAGTTGTGGTGAAGAAATCAAGCCAATCCGGATCAACGTGTTTAAAACATTTTCTTTATTTAATCAGAAGATTTGATAACTCGTTTCGTCCTCTCCAGGTCTTGGTCACATGACCACAGTTTCATATTAGTTCATTTTAATACTACATCACACAAGACATGTCTTAATGAAAACAGTGAAGAGACTTTCATATCTTAGTCAGTTTAACAAGCAAAAGAGTTTTCTATTGCACAATTGTAAATGGTTTCCTAGACTTAATAGCCAGTCGAGAAACAGTGAGAAAGTACAACAATTATAATCCATAACAATAGAAAGCTTTGTTTCTGCGACACGAATGCTTGGGGAGAAATCACTTCCCACTGGAAGAAGCCCATGAATTACCTACTCACCGCTTAAAACAATGAAGCGTCCTTTGGGTCTCCAACTCATGTTTTACACTATTAATAGATGCCTACATATACAACAAAGGACAAAGACAATTGTGGCATCATTAGGCGCACTAACCACCCTGAGCTGCCAACCGCTTTGCTCTCATTTCCGAATGAATAGGTAAAACAGTGATGCCTCTGACCAAATGGGGGAACTACAGTGTAGATTCATCCTCTTCCTTTGTGCAGGAGTATTGCAGCCGCACATACTCTTGTCATTCCTTGCCATGCACAGCAAGTCTGAATAGTCTCCATGCATGGTCCACACCTTGCCTAACAGCATTATGTTAGAACAGATTGAGCAGTGTGAGAAGTACTGAAAGCCATTCCCATGGTACAGGTTGTCCAAGAAACTGAACCTGGTTCTACTTTCAAAGTGCTCTAATACAAGTTGGGTAAATGCTGCAAACTCATTCTTAGTCTTTCAACGTTCTCTAATTTCTTTTTTGCTGTAAAACAGTATGACCCCTCTCCTCCTCACATACCGTTCATTCTAAACCTCCAGTGCACCTGTACCATGCTCAACTTGTCAAAAGTTGCACTTTTTAACCTAGGGTTGTTATAGAATTGGCTTCTGTCTTCCCGGATCCTGTTACTTTAGTAAGTCACAGGGGTTGCCAGTTGCGCTGCATAAACTTTTTCCTGCTGGTCAGGACAATTACACAGTTAAGGATTACGATGTGTACTCGATTAAGTGGGTGTAAACGGGGCACAATTTGTTGTTCACTGCTCTTGTTTATTCACTCTCACTAACAAATGTGTTGGTTTTTAACCCATTCGCTGCTAGGCTTCCCCATCCAGTGCTGAGCCTTTTTTGGCTATTTGGGGTAGTTTGCGCTTTTCAGACACTCACCCCAGTAGCAAATTGAAAGGCACTAATGCAGCAAAATCCAATTGGCAATAACAAAGATCCCACAATTCTACGTTCCCATAAGTCTCCAGATTAAAAAATGGTACCTCACTTATGTGGGTAAACCTAGTGCCCCAACAGGAAAAGGCCCATAATGCGACATGGACGTTGCACATTTTCCCACTGAAAACCGGCTCCTTTTTCCCCAATGCGGGTAGCTTTAGGTTTTGGATCCTAACTCAGCCGACACCTAGAGAAACCTAGCCAACCTGTACATGTTTGAAAACTAGACACCTATGGCTATCGAGGGTGGGCTGACTTGGGTGGCTCTGACCACATTGTATTACCCAGAACACCTTGCAAAGCTAAACCTTTGACTAAAAAACACATTTTCCTCACATTTCTGTGATGGAAAGTTATGGAATCTGCGGTGAGCCACCAACTTCCTTCCAATTGGCATTCCTCCTAGTATTCCGACGAAAATGGTACCTTGTGTGTGTAGACCTAGTGCCTGCAACAGGAAATGATCTCAAATGCAACATGTACGTAACACATTTTTCCACTGTAAACCAGCCCTTTTTTTCCAATGTGGATAGCTCCAGTTTTAGACCGCAGCACATCTGACACATAGGGAAACCTAGCCAACCTGTAAACTATCCAGGGTGGTTCTGACTTGCTTGGCTTTAATCACGTTTCATTTCCCAGAATCTTTTGCAAACCTCAAACTTTGACTAATAAACACATTTTCATCACATTTCTGGGATGGAAAGTCTTAGAATCTGCAGGGAGCCACAAACTTAAATCTACCCTGCATTCCTCCAAGTCTCTTGATAAAAATGCTACCTCACTCGTGTGTGGACCACGTTCCTGGACAGGGTAGGGCCAAAAATGTATTGTGGACACATCAAAATTACCTACCTCAAAACAACCTGTTTTTGCAAGGAGAGCACCAGCGTTGTTGGTCCTGTGCTCAGCGGCCATCTAGGGAAACCTACCAAACAGAAATTTCTGAACGCTAGACATCAGCGGAGTCCAGGCAGGTGTGTCTTAAATGGATCAACGTTTTCTTACCTAGAATTCCCTTCAGACCTTAAAATTAGCTAACAAGCCCCATTCTTATCACATTTCTGTGTGGGATCACCACGTCCGCACAAATTGCCTACCTCAGAGTACACCTAGGTCTCCTGATAGAAATAATACCTCATTTGTGTGAGTGGGTGTGAGAAAGTGCCTCTTTTTGTTGTGGTTATAACTGTAGTGCACAGGGTCCCTGCCAACCAGGTTCTCAGTGCCAGTGCATCCTCCTTAAAAACATAACCACAATTGGTACTTCTGCCCTTTATAGTCCCTAGTAAACTGTACCCTGCGTACCTATGGCCTTGAAGCTAAAGAGGGTCCCTTGGGACTCTTACTAGAATCATGCCACTGCCCTTGCAGCCAGCTTGCCCCTGTGAGGTGAAAGTCTACAAAGTCGACCTAGCACCCTGGGTGCCATGCCAGCCAGCACTGCCTGAAGGTATAGGTAAGTCACCCCTCAAGCAGACCGTACAGCCCTAAGGCAGGGTGCACTATCACAGGTGAGGGAAAATCTAAATGAGTAGATATGCCCGTATAATATTAATTCAATTCATAAATATTGAAAGTACCAGGGAAGCCTTAAGGAGTACATGGGCTGGAAAATCGACAACTCGAGTCCCAGCACCATGATTGCTTCATTGAAACCAGGAGTGTTTGGTACCGAACAACTCCTTGTAATAAATCCACACTGATGCCAGTGAGATTTATTAAATCATGTACTCTGAGAACACCTCAGAGGTGTCCCCTGAAAACCTACGGATCCTGGCGTGGTTAGTAACTGGCTTTAGGTAGCCTGCCACACACAGACATGTTTCTGGACCCCAGGGTGGAGAGCATCTGCTCTCTGGAACCAGAAACCATGCACATCGTGCGCAGAGGTGTCACACCTTCTCCCCCAGGATGGGCACAGTACTCGAAGGGGAAGCTTCAAAGACCTGCCACCTTGGTAATGTGACTCCCAGCCTCTGCTGCTAGCAGCAGGTGGCAGCCCCTGCTTTACTTACCCCACTTTTGACAGGAACACATAGAAAGACTTGGAGGTGTGTCCACCTTTGCCAACTCCAACCTGCTGGTGGAGGAGGCAAAGTTAAGCACACTTTTTAGTCCCCTCCATCTTGAAGATGAAGGGACTCCTCCAATCAGGGCTAAAAATGTGCTCCCTCCTACAGGAGGGTGGCATAACAGAGGTTGTAGTCACCCCAGGTGAGGTACCGCTTGGCCCTACTCCCCTAAAATGCCTCCTAAGTCTTATTCAGGAAGCTCCCTCAGACCTTGAAACTAGTTATCTTTGACCTAAGGACGAAGAAGACACTGTGCAGCAAAGCTTGAAGAGGACTACTGAAAGCAGCAATTGGCCCGGGGAAGCTCACAAAGGCGACAAGCCTTTGAAGCTTCCCCTTCGTGAACCCTGCCCATCCTGGGGGAGGAGGCTTGGCTCCACGTCTCAGGATGTGCATTGTTTCAGGCCCCAGAGAGCAGCATGCTCTTGACCCAGGGGTCCAGAAACATGTCTGGTGATGGCAGCTGAAAGCAACCACTCAGCCAGGCCACTAGAGGTGGGTTAGTTTTCAGGTGGACTCTCTAAGATGACCTCTTTGTGCATTTTTCATTAAGTCCCACACTGGCATCTGTGTGGGTTAAATGTGCTGAGATGTTTGATACAAAACTTCTCAGTTTTCAGCGTAGCCATTATGGTGCTGTGGAGTTCGTAATGACAAACTCTCAGCACCATATACTCCTAATAGCAGCACTGCACTTACAATGCCTAAAAATGGACTTAGACTCTGCACGGGTAAAGGGCTCATGCACCTTTACCCTCACCGCTGCTATAGTGCACCTAGCTAGAGTGTTGACTGATCTATGCCAGGGCAGTGGGTTGTAGGCATAGCACACAGGGATGTGTGCCATATCGACTCTTCACTTTGTTCTGCACCAAACATGCAGTCTGAAACGGCAGTGTATGAGTGTAGTGGTACAGGACCTCTAAGGATGGCACAATAAATGCTGCAGCTAGAGGCCTTTCCTGGTCACAGTGCCCTGGGTACCTGTGGTATCGGTTACCAGGAGCTGACCTGTGGCCAGAGATGCCAATTGGATTTAGGCTTCCATGCAGTTTTAGGGTAGGAACATAGGCCCTGGGCACCTGATTAGCAGGAGCCCAGGGCACACTCGGAGTACATCAGCAATTAACCGAAAAGTGGGGGCAACAATGCAGGAAGAGGGCACTTTCTCACAATATCACATTACAATCACAAATGCAAATAATGACACAAAAAAAGATAACATTACGAAACACTATGAAGTCTGCCCATCACTATCCAAATACTATATACACACACACACAGCACCAGCCAGAAGCCAGTTGATTCACACCGCCAGCACAATCCTCACTTCAAACACACCATCAGCCAAGCGCCCGCCCGCGCTCACTGCCAGCCAAGCGCCCGCCCGCGCTCACTGCCAGCCAAGTGCCCGCCCGCGCTCACTGCCAGCCAAGCGCCCGCCCGCACTCACTACCAGCCAATCGCCAACCCGCGCTCACTCAGCCAAGCTCCAGTCAACACACACACTGCCAGTCTACACACACACACCATGTACACGCAGAACGCCTTCCAAACTCCAGTTCTCACACAGAAACTTTCCCTGGTGTCCAGTGTTTTTCTTTGGGGGCAAATGGGCC
Source organism: Lissotriton vulgaris (assembly GCF_964263255.1). NCBI lineage: Eukaryota > Metazoa > Chordata > Amphibia > Caudata > Salamandridae > Lissotriton > Lissotriton vulgaris. The sequence continues at coordinate 1,057,504,151 of NC_141687.1, forward strand.
TACAAATATTACCATTTACCCCGAGGGGGCAGAAACTGCCAAGATACATCCCCCCCCTAATAAAGGAGAGTGCCACTTGCCCAATGGGTTGCTCCCCAACATGGCCAAATCAATTGCTCCCTGCTTGCTAGTGGCTTCTGGCCCTCTTGGGGTCGGATTAGTAGATAAAATAAAATGTTTTATAGGATGAAATCGCAATTTTAAAAAGTGTGGTTTGTACAAGGAAGTGAGTACCAAAAAGGTATGGTATCGGCGTCTTCTGGGATGAAACCTCAGCAAAGGCTTCCTTCTCGATTGCACTCCATCACTGTTCTTTGGAGAGCAACCTCCTGCTAATTAAATCAACAGGCTGGTCGTCGCCTTCATCGTTGTTCTAGGATGGGACCACTCCTATCCCATCTTCAGAGGCATTAGTCCGCAATATGAGCTGCTTAGAATAATGGAGCTTTCAGAACGGGTGTTGAGCACATTGCTTCCTTAAGAGTCCATTTTATCTTTGGTTGCTTCTTGGAGGTCAGCTCTGTGAGGTGTGCCACAATGGTACCATACCCCTTCACAAACCTCCTGTAGTAAAGCAAAGGAATGCCCTGACTTGGGTCTTGGTTGTTGGAGCTACCAGTCCACAATTGTTTGGATCTTTGGCTGTAAGGGTTGAACTTGGCCTCCACCTACAAGGTGGGCCAAGTAAACAAAAGATCCCTGCCCTATTCAGCACATGCTTGCCTTGATAGTGAGACCTGCACTCTACAGAGACTCAAGGACTTTACCAAGGTGGATCAGGTGACCCTGCTGGGTGGAGCTATAGACTGCAATCTTGTCAAGAAATGTTGCACTTAAAGACTACAATCCAGCAAGGACTTTGTTCACCAATCTTTGGAAGGTAGTAGGGGCATTCTTTAATCTAAATGGAATTATACTGAACTGATAATGCAGTCGCTCCTGGTGTCGGATCAATCTGCCAGTACCCTGAGGTCAAATCAAAAGAACTGAGACATTTAGCTGCCCCCCAACCTGTCCATTAGTACATCAGCTCTTTAGATGGGTTGTCCATCTGTCTTGGTAACCGCATTAAGATCTCTGTGATCCACACAAAGCCTCTGCTCTTAGTCCCCAAACCTCATTCCAAGGGTGGTAAACAAGACCTCTGGGCTAACCCAGGGACTTTCAGAGAGCTCAAATGCCCCCAACTCCTGCATCTTACTGACTTCAGCTCTGATGCTTTCCTTAACTTGGTCAAACTGTCCGTATATTTAGTTTTTGACAGCTGGACTGTCTCCTGTGTCCCCATCATGGGTACACCAGGTTGTCTGACATGGGGTTAAGGAAAAGAGCCCAGCAAAATTCCTCAGAACATGTCCGCAGTCAGCTTGCTGTTGGGCAGAGCGGGAGTCTGAGATGACAACTCCTTCAAAGGACTGTGTGATAGGACTTTAGGACTGTCGGAGAGGAGGTCAGGGAGAGGTTCACTCTCTTCTTCCTGATCCTCATCAGTAGCCATCAGCATGGACTCATCGGACCGGTCATAGAAAGGCTTCTGGTGGTTTACATGGATGGTACAAAAGGGGGTGGTGATGGACGGAGCATCTGAATCAATCAAACACTCACACCCAGTCAAACGATCTGAGTTTAATCCATCACCGTTCTTTAGCCCACTCTGCCACCCCAGTTCAGACATGGCTATATGCAAATCAGTCTGACCCTGTGCCTCATGGGAACAGTCCAGCCCGAACTGCCAAGCCATGTCTTCCCTGGACCGGAAACAAGCTTCCGAGAACCGGTTTCTGGCATTCCAGCCGTCTTCAGCCCGGCTTGCTTGAATCCAGTGGCAAAGTGAGCAAGGGACTCGCGTCTGAGCAGGTTTACATGGATGCCCCTGTGAGGGCTCCTGCAAGTGCCCACTTCAACGAGATAGGGGACCTCACCTTTCTTCATAATGGTTGGGTGTGTTGATGATTATTTTGAATAAACTGTTGTGATTTAGGTTAATATTATGCAATGATCTGATTTAAGTTGGTTACCTAATGGATTTGGGTTGCTGGATGATACTAGGTTCTCATGAGTATGTTTTCCATCCTAGTTACCCCTGAAGAAGGGCTAAAAAGCCTGAAATGCATTGGAAATATTATCAGACGTTGAAATATTTGGATGATGAAACTCTCGTGTCCATGAGTAATGGCCATTGGGGCACTCATTGAACTATTTGAGATGCGAATAAGTTGTGAAAAATATTTGGGTTACAGGTTAATAAACCTGGATAAAAATGAATACTTTGACTGACTACTGGATTTTCCAAATATACTTGCTGTGCATCCTGGGTTGTGGGGCCTGACTATGTTCCTACATTATGGAACACATACCTGTGTGCCATGGCTACAGCCACTTCCACTGGTATAGGTAAGCCACCCATCTAGCATGGTGCACAATACCACTGGTGAGGGTACAGTAGACCTACAGTGCCTTAGTCTTTTCTTGAGGATTGTAAGTGCAGTACAGCCATAAAGAGTATATTGTCTGGTAGTTTGTTATTACGAACTACACAGCTCCACAATGGCTTTACTGGAAACTGGGAAGTTTGATATAAGACTTCTCAGCACATTAAACCCACACTGATGTCAGTCTGGGATTTAATGAAAAATGAACTCTGAGGGAATCTTAGAGATGCCCTCTGAAAAACTACTTGACTTTTAGTGCGTTGGCTGACTGGTTGCTAGTCAGCTGCCACCTTCCGACATATTTCTGGGCCCTTGGGTCGAGAGCCTCTTGCACTCAGGGTCCTGTAACAAAGCAAATCCTGGGCAGCCTCCTCCCCCCAGGATGGGCAGGGTCCACGAAGGGGAAGCTTCAAAGGCGTGCTGTCTTTGTGAGCTGCCCCAGCCATTTGCTGCTCTCAGCAACATGCCCCCACCGGTTCTGACCCCCCACTTCGGGTGGGGTAACCGGTGGGAAAACCAAGATAACAGGAGAGGTGTACCCACCTTTGAGAACCATACCCCTCAGGTGTGGTAGGCGAAACACAACTCAGTCCCCGCCATCTTGAAGAGGAGGGGTGGGGACACATCCAACCAGAGGGAAGCTCATGCCCACCTCCCTCTGGAGGGTGGCATAATGGGTGGTGTACCCACCCCAAGGAAGGGACCCATTTACCTACCTGAAACGCCCCAAAATTTAGATTTCCGGGGCAACCCTGAACCTTGCCTCCTCAGACCAAAAGGACCGAAGAGCTGAGATGAAGAAAGAAGAGGATGCCAACTGACTTGGACTCCAGCCCTACCAGCCTGTCTCGACCTGCTCCAGTGAAATCCTGGTGTCCTACAGCCCCGGAACCTGGAGGACCTGTCCTACCTTTCCCAACCAGACTTTTTGGTGAGCGTATCCTGTACTCACGGGAGACACTCTGGCTCCGGCCAAATCTGGAAGTCTGCACTAGACGCCCACGGCCTGAGTTCGAGTGGCCCAACACCACGAGGAGGTCTCCCCGTCGATTCTGACCTGGGATATGGTGATCCCTGACCTGCCTCGAGTCTCCAGATGTCACCTGTGGCCCCTTTCTGGAGGATCCCTGCAACCGGAGCAGGTAAGATGAATTTGACGCCAAAAGACACCCCTACCCCCATGTTCTTGGGTGGCCCAACAAAAGGTGTCTCGGCATCCCAACTTACCTCTCCAACCAGTGGTCGCCTCCAGAAGATCTTTGTGCCAGAGCCAGCAGTGTTTGTTCGAACCAGAGAATCCTCTTTGAAAGTCACAGGGCCCCAGACGCCAAAACAGCACCCTGCACCTGGCTGCCCTAGTGCCACTGTGGTTGAACCTTGGGTGCTTACTTGAACCTCTTTTCCCCTGAGCTCAAATCCAGGATCTTTGCACCCTCAACCTTGTGGCCTGCCCCTGAGCAGCCACTAACAAGTGGCCCCCTACCCCACACTGTCACCTGTCGCACACTCCAGAAGAAACTCAGGACCAACAGAACTTCGTAATTGAGTAAGTACTTTTTGAGATCAGTCTTTACAGTTTAGTAAAAATGTTAGATGCATTTTTACCCTGAAATGCTTTCCTGTTGGGATAAACTTATACTGTATGCAGGTAATTGTAATTGTAATTGTAATTGTAACGATATTTATAGAGCGCGATTGCTGCCCGTAGGCGTCCAAGCGCTGAGCTGACCAGACAAATGACGGAAGAGGTGCTATGGTACGATGGGTTTGTCAAACAGCCAGGTTTTTAAATTTTTGCGGAAAGAAATGAGATTTGAGTTGGACCGGAGAAAAAGGGGAAGGTCGTTCCAGAGCCTGGCGGTGTTCAGCGAGAACATTCTTCCCCCTGCTCTGGCTCGGTTTACTCTCGGAACGACGGCGAGGAAGGCCTCCTTTGATCGTAGGTTCCTGTTGGGGTAGTAGGGGGTGACTAGGTTTCTGTTGATCGCTGGGCTTGTGTTCCAGAAGGTGCGGTGCGCTAGGCACAGTGCCTTGAAGGCTATCCTCTGCCTTACTGGCAACCAGTGGAGAGTCTTCAGGGCGGGTCTAGCCGACTGAGTGCGCGGGATTTCTAGCAAGGCCCGAGCTGCACAGTTTTGGACAACCTGTAGTTTCCGAAGTGTAAACTCAGGTGCCCCTAAGTATAGGGCGTTGTTCGAGTCAAGACGAGACTGGATTAGCCCTTGAACCGCAACTTTTTTGGCTTCTAGCGGCAGCAACGGAAGAACCTTCCTCAGGGTTCTTAGAAGGCCAACGCATGTGGCAGATAGTTTTGTGGCCTGGATGGAAAAGGAGAGTTTGTTATCCAGCCACACTCCCAGGCTCTTCACGCTTTCCTTTGGGGTAGGGGGAGGACCCAGTGCAATGGGCCAAAGGGAGGTGAATGGTACTGGAGAGGGGGGGCCTAGGAGCATAAGCTCCGTTTTGTCTCCGTTGAGTTTTAGGGAGGAGTTGGACATCCATCCCTTTATGTCCTCTAGGCAGTGTAGCAGGTCGGCTGGGGGGGACTTGCTGTTCTCGGTGGTCAACGAGACCACCAGCTGAGTGTCGTCGGCGTATGACACGATTTTAACGCCATACGGTTCGACGACGCTTGCCAGCGGCCTCATGTAGACGTTAAACAGCACAGGGCTCAGGGAGGAGCCCTGTGGAACTCCGCAGCTCAGGGGTTTACTAGAGGATGTTGTTGCACCGTCAAAGATCTGGAATGACCTCCCAGACAGGAAGGATCTCAGCCACCTTAGGGCGTCACCTGTCACTCCGATGTTGTGGAGACGGTCTAGCAGGGTGGAATAGCTGACCGTGTCGAATGCGGCACTTAGATCAAGGAGGATCACTGCCACTGATCCTCCCTGGTCCAGAATCTTTCTCGTGTCTTCTGTGACTGCAAGTAAGGCGGTTTCCGTCCCATGTTGTGGTCTAAAACCAGTCTGGGAGGTGTGCAGCAACGAGTGGTCCTCTAGGAACTGTACCAGCTGTGCATTTATGTGCTTCTCTAGCACCTTGCTCGTCCAAGGAAGGAGTGAGATGGGGCGGTAGCTTGACAGGTCGTTAGGGTCTAGGCTAGGCTTTTTTAGCAGTGCCCGTACCATGGCCTGCTTCCAAGCTGTAGGGACCGAGCATGCAGAGATGGATGAGTTCAAGAGGTCCAAGATTACAGGCAATGTGGAATTGCTTGCCTGCATCAGGACGTCTGGAGGGGCGGGGTCACGGGGGGAACCTGATTTGACCGTACGGGCCACTTTGGTTAGGGTGTCGAGATCGAAAGGGAGGAAGTGCTCGAGCAGCGGTTGGCCTGGACGGGGAGGTGTTCTGGGGAGAGGTGAGTTGCATATTTCCGGAGGGGTGTCTACCGAAGAGAAGGTGGAGTAGATTTTTAACACTTTGTTGTAAAAGAAATCTGCAAGCTCATTGCATTGCTCCTGGGATTTGCTTGGAGGGGGGGCTGTGGATGCGCTAGAGCATTGTTTTATGATTTGGAAGATTTCCTTGGGTTTTGACTTCGCTTCTATTATTTTGGCAGAGAAATAGGTGGCCTGGGCTGCTCTAATCCCTTCTTTATATATTTTAATGGCTTCTTTGTAAGAGGTTTTCTTTTCTGGGAGGAAGTCTAGGCGCCAGGCTCTCTCTTTTTGTCTGCAGGTGCGTTTTAGTTGTTTTAGAGAGTCAGAAAACCAAGGGGCAGATTTGTGAAGTCTCTTAGAGGAGGATTTGCGCATCGGTAGATTGGAGTCTAGTGAGCAGGTGATCCAGTCTCTGTAGATGTCATTTCCCATATTAGGATCCGTGCAGGGTACGTGGCGGGTGGCGTCTAGTAGGGACACCCAGGATTCCAGCGGGAGTTTCGACCAGTTTCTTCTGATGGTCACTTGGGGGGGTGCTTGGGGATTTTTATGAAAGGCCCATGAGAATGGGATCAGAAAGTGGTCTGACCACGGGAGGGGAGAGGGTAGGTCTACAGTTAGGTCCAGGCAATTGCTAAAAATAGGGTCTAACAGGTTGCCTTTTTCATGAGTCGGAGCCGTCACCAGCTGGGTGAGTTGGAGGGCCTCCAAATCTTGTAGTAAGTTCTGCGCGATGTGATCAGCAGAGGAATTAAAATGAAGATTGAGGTCTCCTACAATCGTGTGGTTGGCTGACGTAAGAATTCTTTGTGCAATGATTTCTGGCAGGGACCTGTGGAACAGTTTTACAGGTTCTGGGGGGCGATAAATCAGGGTACCTGAGAAGGAATTGTTTGCATCGACCTCTAGGCAAAAGGCTGCACTTTCGCAGTCAGGGATGTTGTCTGCCGAGAGGTGGCATTGGTACTGATTTTTCAGAATTATCGCCAGACCTCCGCCTCTGCCGACTGGTCTGTCCACTCTGAGAATGTGATAGCCTGTGGGTAGTGCTCGCACCACGTCTGGGTCGGAGTGGGGAGTGAGCCATGTTTCTGTCAGGAAGATGGCGTCAGGTTTTTTCTCCTCGAGCAACATGGCTATCTCTGTATGGTGTTTCGGTAGCGAACGGCAGTTTAGTGCAAGCATATGAAATGCTTGTGCCTTGGCCGACGGGGTTTTGTGGAAGGGGTGTTTGCAACCCTGACATGAGCCGGGTAGGTCAGTGGGGGCAAATATGCAAGGGCAATGGGGAGTAGAGTTCCTGCCTATTTTGTGTAGGGCTGCTGAGCTGTAGGTTCTGCTCTGGGAAGGGGAGAGGCCAGGGGGTATGGCCCTGGGTCCCGGCAGGTCGCGGACGGGCGCAGACGGGCTTGCCTTAGGCGCGCCTTCGGCGCGCAAACGGCGCTCCCGCTGCGCTCGTCCGCTGCGCTTCCTGTAGATGCACATTTGTAGAGCAAGGGGGGCGTGGCTTCAAGTGGGCGTGTCCGGCGAGCGCGCCTGCTCTAATGGCGGCCGCTTTGTTATGATGAGTAGCGCTACAGCGTTTGCACCGCTGCGCGTTTCAGGGGGTATTCTAGTAGTTCAATATTTTAAAAACACAGTTTATCCAGGTGACACCACACAGGTTAAAAAGAGCAAGTGATTTTCAAGTGATTTTCGAATCGTACCTCCAGCTCCCGGCTCCGCCTCAGGACTGGGTCAGCTGATCTCTCGTTGCGCTGTGGAGCAGCGTTTTTATAGTCAAGGGGGGCGTGGCTTCAAGTGGGCACTTGCACTCTTTTTCTGCGGTCCCCTTCAGGACTTCAGGACTTAAGGTGCAAGGGGGCCAAGGTCCCAAGATCCATCAGCAGTTTGGGTTTACCTGCCAAGGAGTGTCTGGGTGCAGAGGTGCTGAACGTGTTGGTAGCCTTACGCACTACACTGTAGGTAAAGAAGGGGGGGAGGATTCGGGGACAATTTTAAGCGCTCCCAATGGGGGCTCAATTCATGAGGTTCCTGGGAGCAAGGGGGAACAGTTGGTTTTCATGGACCTGGGCTTAGGAGCTCGGGTGCAGAGGATTTTAGTGGGCTGTTCCCGTGTCATAGGCACTTATGATTCTCGATCAGACCTGCAGAAGGGGACACAACAGAACAGCTGGGCCACTCTCAGTGCTGGCCTCTGCTTTGCTGATGTCGCTCATCGTCTGGTAGGTCTTTGCGGCATTAAAGTCCAGGTTGGAACGTAAACAACGTTGGGCTGCTGCTAGGGGTACGGTATCCCGGGTGCAGTGCAGTTCCTGGCATCTTTAGACTTGGTGGGGAGATGGATCTGACCTCCAGGAGCAAGGTAACCGCCTCCTGGTCCGACTGCTGCCTCGGTGGACCTGGCGGTCAGCAGAACGGTGATCTGGATGTTGCTGTTAGTACCTGCAGGTTGCAGGGAAGTGGTGCCTTCATTCAAGGAAGATGCTGATGGCTTGGCTGAGTGCTGAAGGCCCTCTGAGGCTTTTTTGAGGATGCACAGCTGCAGGGCGAGTTGGTTTGCCACGATGGGCATGACATGAGCTGCTAAAATGTAACCTGGATCTACAATTCCCCAGACCACAAAGGACTGGTCTGCCACTTGCTCTAGTGCGAAGCAGTGATTGCGTTAATCAGTATGCCATCCTACTGTACTTTAACCCCTTCCATGCTCATGATGAGCTCAGCTTGTCATGAGGCACACTGGAGCTGTGCTTATGACGAGCTTAGCTCGTTATGAACTCAGGCATTTTCAATTTTTCAGCATACAGCGGGAAAACCATTAGCAGCCAAGGTGTTAATAGAACTCCTAATTACTTTCCTTTTAACCAACTTTGTGACTCATGGGTTTGCTTACAAAGTATCCTTGAAAGCCACCATACCAAGGGTGGTTATTGCCTTTTCCCAGTGTCGCTACTCTTTGCAACAGTAGTCTCCCCATAGGTGTGGTGGGTTTGTAGTATTTTATGAATATGCACACTTAATATATCTGTATTGTGGCTTTGTGGGTTGTATACAATTGAAAAATGCGAGGATCTTCGTGATTCTTGGATTGATGCACTCTTCATCTAAAGAAGTCCTACGGAATGTATTTGCTTAATGTAATGGACTTCCTGACGCTTTTTTTTTTATTATCCTCCGTCTATTTCCACTCTTTCTGATGTGGAACTTAAAAGTGTGAGAGACAGAGAAGGAGTGGGCTGGCATAGAAGTGGGATAAAGTTCTCTTTATTGAGATTGTTGTTCCTATATCCAGACACTTCATATTTTCAGCATTCTCTCAACATACCTTCTGTCTGGAGGACTTGTTAAGAGTTGTCATCGGTGCAAGAAAAGGCGGGGGTGCACCAGTGCTTGTATTGTTAGATGGTGCAAACGTGAAGCACTTTCAAAGTTTCTATATCTCTTGGCGGACTGTAGGGTACCCAGGGTCCTGGGGTAGCACTAGATATTTTACCCATTTTGGATCTGTTTTCTTAATGTTTGTGTTGATTTATGAGCAAAAATGATTTCATTTTAAGAATGTGGCTACTTTGAATTATTGTTGCTTTTTCTTTAATTTTAGCAATTGCTATCAAAATGTCCTTGGAAAGAATTCAAGTCTGATTCTGGGAAATCGTACTATTACAACTCTCAGACAAAAGAATCCCGTTGGGCAAAACCAAAGGAACTTGAAGACCTGGAAGGTAAATATTTATTATAAAGATAGAAGTTAAGAGCATTTCACATTATTATTTACGCACTTCTACAGCAATAGTTGATCATTGGAGTGGAGAAGTGTGGCTCACTGGTTAGAGGAGGCAGACCTGGAAGCAGAGGTCAGCCCGGGGCCAGGGTTCAATTCCTGGCTCGGCGGGGTCTTGAGTCCTAAAATGTCTATGGACTCGACAATTCTCGCTCCGGTGCCTACTCGATTCACGGGTTCACACTCTGCGACTCTGGGCAATAGCTTGCTTAATCTCCACAACGGCCCCTCGCGGCGGGATGCCTGGCTTTCACCTTGCGTATACCCTGCCGGGGTTATCTCACAGGGGAATACCAGGACGGGTTCCCTAAGCAAGCGCTTAGAAACCGCTCGGTGATTTGCGCTATATAAATTCCTGTACATTTACATTTACATTCACTAACCTGTCTCACCCTTACACCATTGTAATGCAACTTCAATTCTGATATTTTTAGCGGATTAATACACACTGACTCTCATTTAAATGTTTTATGAGAAGAGTTTTTCACAGGAAAAAAGAGGAAAGACTATCTTTAGTCCAGGTAAGAAACCGAATGTGCAGGGAAACGACTGTTTAGGCTGTTGCTTCTCAATGCATATTATGCTTCTTGCCAATTCTTACCATGTTGCAAAGTGACGCCATTATGGGTGGTGATTCCAGGTTTGTTTTTTTTAGGGGGAGGGGACGGTCTCACCTGCTGGTAATATTGAACTCCACACTGGGCCACGCTATCCAGTGCTCTGACCCATACAGCATTTTTTTCTTTTTGAAGTCCTATTATTTCTAATGAGTATACACCCTAGCTGTTAAATCCTCCAATGCTCACTAGGTTAGATTGGGACCCTCACTGGTTGAGGGGACAAAAGCAGGAAAGCTGGGCCACTCTCAAAGTGGGTCTCCTGTGGTGCCGACCTCCCTGGACAGCTGCTCAGTCTTGCAGTTATTTGAGTCCGGACTTGACTCAAACAGGCTTTGGTTGCTGCAAGAGGTCCTGTACACCAGGTATTGGTGTTGGGCGGTCTGGTTGGCCCTGGCATCTTCTCCCTTGGTGGGGAGATGGATCTTACCTTCTGGAGCACTGTGGTCTCTTCCTGGGCAGCTGCTGTGTCGGTGAGACTTGGGAGCGGCAGAACAGTGGACTGGACTGTGCTGTTTGGTGCCTGCAAGCTGCAGGGGAGTAGCTCCACTACTTCAAGGGAAATTGCTGGCAATTGCAAAGTGCTGCCAGTCCACTGGTGGTGTTGGCAGATGTACAGCGGCAGGACAAGACAGTTAGTCACTATTGTCGGGACATCTGCAAGCTGGCAGGGTTTGGCACCAAAACGTCTGCAGCTTGTCCTCCATTCTCTCTTCTTCTACCTCTTCTTGTGTCCTTTGAATCTGAGTTCCAGGTGTTGGATTCCACCAAATGTTTAATTAGGGGCATGTAAGGTAGTAGCCAATGAGATACTTACCTTTGGGGTGCCTACACCCCCTATATGACAAATCCTTGTGGGGAGTTGGCATAACCCTGACCCTGACTTAGTGTATCTAATTTCGCCAAAAATTCTACTTTTCGTGTTCACTTCATGTAGCCCATCTTAGTGATGTAACTAGCCTGATGGTGAACATGGCTCCTGACTAGCTAATTTTCCTGCTGTCCTGGTGCCAAATGGAGGAAGCAAGAGTCTCATATTGGAGGCCTTTGAAGCCTCCTGCCTTGATATGCTAATTATTAGCCATCCTGGGTGCATGTCTTCATAAATCCACTCCTTGCATCAGTATGGATTTATTAATACGAGGTATTTTATTCCAAATTCCATATTTTTCAGTGAAGCCATCATGTAGATGGGGTACTCGTAATGACAGGTGCCCAGTCCCTTTGCTTAAGATGTCTTCCCTGTTCACTTGCACTATCTAGTAATTGAAGTGGATCGCACAGGGAAGATCTACTCCGGCCTATATGTCCTCATGTGTAATATAATGCACCCTGCCATAGGACATTGAGGCCTGCTTATGGGTGACTTGTGTATATTGCATGCAGTGTCTGAGGACATGGCGCACACGGTGTGTTCCGTGTTGTGTTTTCACTTTGTGTAATTTTACGGTACCTGCATGAGTTTGGTGGTTGGTCCTTTAGGGTGGCACAATACAGTTGCCACCCTTAGGGACCCTCTTCGGTACCCATGCCATAGGTGCAAGGAGTACCATTTACTAGGTTCCTAAAGGGGTGTTAAAGGTCTTGCTAGTTGTGGAACAATTGCCCAGTTACCTTGTCTCTGAAAGAAACATGTTAGTTATAGATTCCTGTGAGAAAGTGCCATCTTTCTTGCATTGGTATGCCCCCAATTTTTTGCTGAACTGCTGATGTGCCTTCACTGAGTGTGCCCTGGGCTCCTGCCAACCAGGTACCCAGAGCCTGTGTTCCTTCCCTAAAACTGTATTGAACCTAAAACCCAATTGGCATCTCTGGCCACTTATCACCCCCTAGTAAATGGTACCCAGGGCCTGGTGACCAGAGAAGACCCCTAAGGGCTGCAGCACTTATTGTGCCACCCTTAGGGGCCCTGTACCTTGACACCCACACACTGCCTTTGCAGGCTGAGTGTCTAAGTACACAACTAAACAGAGTAGACATGGCACACATGCCTGTGTGCCATGCCTACAGAACCCACTGCCCTGGCATACTTCAGTCACCCCTCTAGCTGGGTGCCCTATGCCAGTGGTGTGGGCACAGGTGCATGAGCCCTGTGCCCCCACAGTACCTGCAGCCATTCCTGGGCACTGTAAGTGCAGTGATGCCATTAAGTGTATATGGTGCTGGGAGGTTGTCATTGTGAACTCCACAGCACCATAATGGCTACACTGAAGACTGACAAGCTTGGTACCAAACTTCTCAGTACATTAAACCTGCACTGATGCCAGTGTGGGATTTAATGTAAAATACACCAGAGGGCATCTTGGAGATGCCCCCTGAAAACCTAACCTACAATCCACGTCTGGTCTGAGTGGCTGCAGAGGCTGCCACACAGCAGACATGTTGCTGGACCCCTGGGTGGAGAGCCCCCGCTCTCCTGGGCCTGCAACAATGCACATCCTAAGGGAGGTGCTGGGTCACCTCTCCCGGGATGTGCAGTGGGAAGCTTCAAAGGCATGCCGCCTCTTTGAGCTTCTCCAGACAATTTGCTCAACTCAGCAACTGGCCCCCACCACTTCCAACCCCCACTCTGGCGGGAAGACTGGCGGGAAGACTGGCTGGAAACCCTACATCAGGAAGGGGGGTGTGCCACCCTGTGCCAACCCCACCTCTCAGGTGGGAGAGGCGAGGTGAAGCACGACCCCGGCCTTCGGCCATCTTGAAGATGGGAAGCCCTGCCCAATCACATCTATGCTCCTGCCCCCTCCCACAGGAGAGGAGCAGGCTAGGGGGTGTACCCACCCCAGGACAGGGACCTATTGGTCCCTGCACTTGCCCTACTTGTAACGCCCCTAATTTTAGTATTTAGGGGCACCCTGAGCCTTCCTTCCTCAGATCCCGATAAGGAAAGAAGATCAAGAAGACGACCCGCCATGCAGCTGCTAACAGGACGACACCAACTGACTTGGCCCCAGCCCTACCGGCCTGTCAATCCTGAAACCTACTCCTGCTTAATCCCGGAGACTCCTGCGGACAGCAACCTTGGGACAACCGGAGGACCTGCCTGCCTTGACCCTCTTAAAGACTGGGACTCCCATAAGCAGAGGCACTGCTTCAACAACCACCCCCTGGTGCCAGCCTGGAACCTCAAGACCTTCCCACTCTGCACCCGCCGAGCCCGGCCCGTGCCAGAGTGATTCAAGACCACAAGGACATCCCCCCGGCGACTGGGACCCGAAGTCCAGTGGCCAAAGACTCTCCTCGACGGACCAGACGATGCCTGAAGCCTCAGAACCAGGGACCCCACCAACCGCGACCATCCGAGGGTAAGATTCACGACACCAAAAGACACCCCTGCACCCAGCTCACTGCAGCCCCCTGTGCCTGCCTTTGGTGTACCTACCTCTTCTCCAAGATCCCAACTTACCTCTCGAAGTGGTGGTCGCACCTGAAGAATCACCGTCCCAGAGTCAGTCAGTCAAAACTTTATTCGGAGACATGTAAATCATGTCCATAAAAGTACATACATATAATACATGTTAAAAGAAAATACACTTTACAATCGCAATCCGCAAAAAAAAATACAGTATGATACATATAACGATTCAAATAACACACTTTAAAAAGTTTCCAATGAATAAATTATTTTAGAAATTATTTTAAAAATTCATGCTTTTCCTAGAACTAATTGCCTTGAGTAAATAACTAGCCGTATAAAAACAGATGTCAGGGTGATGCAAATTAAAAAGTAATTTCATTGCCGCTTTGATGGTTCTTGCTCCAAATTTAATAAATAAAGGTTTTAAAAAGAATTTACGATATTCACTATACAGGTTACATATAAGTAGAAAGTGCTCTGTGCTTTGTTCTGAAATGTTGTCGCACCGACATGGACCTGTAGGGCGCATCTTAATCTCAGGGAATGCAACCAATAGGTGGACCGTACCCATCCTCATCCTGGTAAGAACAAACCGATGTTGCCCTTTAGTTACCTGGAAGAGGTAAGGGTGTAGGCCCACAAATTCGTTCAATTGGTTGTAACGTATACAGGTGGAAAGTTTGAGATCATCCGTGGCTCGTCTTTCAACACAGTGATTTAAAAAGATTGATTTCAGACTGTCTTTAGAAAGATCCGAAGCAGATCCGATCTAATGTAACGTTTAACCCAAACACATTAGAGAAGGATTCAATTGTGTATTTAATCCATGGGATTTTGAGAAAATAGTCTAGACGTAAACAATCCTCAATGATAGCCCTATTAAATGAGGTTTCGTCTTTCATCCAGACCGAACGCCATAGTGTCAGAGGTCTCAACAGTAATAGGTCATTTAGATGATTTAGTCCTAGTTCTTTGTGGACCAAATTATTAGCAGTGGATGTCGGGAGACACAATTTTTTCAGAAATTTATTCTCTTCTACCTGTAAAGGTTCTACCCTGGATACCCCCCATACCCCTGCTCCATAGAGAGCAGCCGAAAGACACCTAGCTTCAAAGATCTTAAGCATTTCTTTGGGCCTTCTACTACCTAATTTGCTTGCAAAAGCAAATATTCCATTGGCGCTCCTGATCATTTTGTCGCGCACCACCTTATGCTCGACATCCCAGCGACCATTTTTGGAAAAGGTAACCCCCAGGTAGCAGAAATTTTCCACACACTGCACCACTTGACCATCAATAAGAAACCTATAGGGTTTTTTAGTTTTTAACATTTCTAGCTCCACACTCCATCACATATGTCTTGCTCTTGTTAATGACCAACTTTCTTTTTTCAATAAAGGCCACAAAGTTGTCCATCAAAAGCTGTAGACCCCGAGGAGTCCTAGAAAGCAACACAGCGTCGTCCGCATAGAGTAACACGGGGATGGTACTTGTGTTTACTCTAGGGGCGTCCGCTGGTGCTTTCTTAAGGATCGAGTCTACTTCATTAATAAACAGAGTGAAAAGCAGGGGTGCCAAAACACACCCTTGTCTGATACCTCTCCTGACCCTGAATTTGTCTGTACATTCGCCCGAAGGCCCGTACCGAACACTCGAGCTAAGCCTCTCGTACAAACGGGCCAGAAAATATATAATTTCCCTAGGTGCTCCCATTTCTAGCAAGGTAGTCCATAGTATGGCATGATCAACCAGGTCAAATGCGCTGCTCAGATCAGCGAAACAGAGGTAGAGTGAACCATTTTTTGCTCGGGTGTATTTCCCTATCAGGAGTTCCAGGTTTAAACATTGTTCAATGCAACCTCTTCCTTTCCTGAACCCATATTGGCACTCTGTCATTATCTGATTAGACTCTGCCCATTCTTCTAATCGGACGAGGAGTACACGGCTCATAATCTTGACGGACGAATCCAGCAATGAAATTGGCCGGTAGTTTTTAACGTTTCCTCGGTCCCCTTTCTTGTGAATGGGGACTATTATTGATTCAGACCAGGTACACGGGATAGTATAGCGAACAGCAGCATTAAAAACTTTGACTAGTACTGGCCCCCAAGTCTCAGGTGCGGATTTATACACATCAACTGGAACACCGTCGGGTCCCTGGGCCTTTCCGCCCTTACTAGCCCTGATACTACTTAGAACCTCCTGTAAGGTGATATCTAGGCTAAGTACTGGCCAAGAGCAACTTGTCGGCAACATTACCATATTGGAATTAAAAATGCCGGAGAAATGCTGTACCCATGATTCCTTACCTACGTTTGAGGTTAACACGGGGAATTTATCATCTTTTAAAAAAGGGCTGTTTACTACTGTCCAAAAAAAGAGTACAATTTTTCGAAACAGCCGCTAGATCAAATCTCTCCCAAGCTTCCTCTCGTAGTTCAGCTTTCCTTTGCTTAAGAGCTAAATTATAGTCAGATCTGAGCTTGGCTACAACCGTTTTGTCTCTAGGTTTGGTGGATAATGCCTTTTTTAAGGTCTTCAGGGCCACAGTACATGCATTATTGAACCATCCCCTGGCTTTATTGTTAATATTTCCAGCAGCCCTAGTAAACTTACCACTAATAAAAACATTGATTTTAGTAAAGTGAATAATACAGGCCTCCATATTTGACTTCTCATCAATGATTGATGTAATGTCATTTGAGCAGCATGAGATAATGCAATTAGAAGTTACTTCAGCTTTATCCCCAGCCCACCTTATTCTAAATCCGTTCGGCCTATGTACATCAATGTTTGTGATAGGGCTACTATCTGGAATTATGCAAACTTTCCAAAACCTAGTTTCAATAACAAGACAGTTATGATCACTAACCATATAGTCTACAACCTTGACATCAGAACTAAAATGAGCTAGTTCGGAAGACCTACAAATAAAATCAATTACAGTGTTCGCCCCCCTCCCTACAAAAGTTGGCAAGCTATCACCCTTCCCATCCTGCTCAATCTCTAGAACCTCCATATCATAGGTGAGTAGGAAGGAGTTCAAAGTTTCTCCATATGTATTGTGTGGGAAATGTGTAGCTGGCTCTCCAACACGGTTCAAAGTGCCACACAACTTTTGATTAGAGAGAGGGCAAATAGAAATATTAAAATCTCCAACATATATAAACTCAAAAACTGTATTAGAAGCTTTCATCAATTGTTTGATTGCGATGTCTAATTCTAAAATAACCATGTGTCTGCTAGCATCAAAAACATTATTATACATATTAATCAGTAGAATGTTTTTGTCTGCCTCATCAGCTAACCACAGCAGTTGGGAATTATTGCCCACGGTGATATGCTCCTTCACCCTAATTCGCATTTTCGCAGAAATCAGAATTAGCAAACCACCTTTGGCCCTCCCTGAGGTAGTTGCCACTGCTGGTAGCTCATATGCTACAAAACCATCAAGGCCCTTAAAGTTTAGACACCAGGTCTCTTGTAGACATAAGATATCAAATGTTCTGATTAGTTCTAGCCACCCTAATACTTCAAATTTAGAAGCTAGTCCTGCTATGTTCCAACTAGCAATATGGCAAGATGTTGATGCCCCCTCTAAGATATTGCAAGGTGTACCCACAGACTTAAGCAGTGTACTACCTATAGTATTTGGGGACTGATTTAGGTCTACTCCTGCGGATGCTTCGGCAATCTCGTGTCTGACCTCTTGTCAATCGCAGTTATTAAGACCAGACAGGTCATCAAACCTGTTTTGTAATAGCAGGCTTGGTACTAGGGGAGAAGCCCAACGGTTATGCATATTCAAGTTGTTGTCCCATCCTAATGCTGGCGTTTTTGGTAGGGTTACATTTTGCTGTTCCCCATAAAAGGATTTTAATGTTAGGGGAACCACCGTACCTCTTCTACGCTGAGGCGGAAGAATATGCGTTAGGACATTTGGGAGTACTCCAGGGGGTGCAAAGGTCACCGCCACACAATCCCCTTTAAATCTTTTGGGGCGATTCCCAATCCAGGGAACGCGTTTAACTGCTTTAATATCGTGTGCCAGTTGCTGTATCCCTCCAGGTGCTAACCTCATATTACCTGAGAGCCAATGGAGGGCCTTACTAGTCAGAGAGCTAGATGACTCGGTAGTGCCGGCGTCTAAAAGGGGAACATTAGCGAACACCAGCACAACAGGTGAGGCTTCCTCAATAAACTGCAGTGGGTCTATACCGTGAACTTGTGCTTGTGGTAAATTTACTATCAACGGGCGCCCTTCTGCTGTTACGTGTTGATTATCTTTTGGGGCCGGCATATGGACTTGATTAGTCAGCACACCAGATGTCCCTTCTCCAACTTGGTTAACCCCTTCGGTAGTATTTCTTGTTGTTAATAAGATATTAAGACTGCCTATTTCCTCCGTCAACTTTGTTTGCACACCTCCAAGTCTTTTTACTTCAGCCTGCAATTTATCAATTTTAGAGATCAGAGGTTTTACAATTTCATTAAGTTTACCCTCTAAAACCTCAAGCAGTTTACTAAACATTTCGTCATCCCCTCTGTTTCTTAAAGTCCCTTCCCCTACAGCCTTTTGGGGAGCTCTCGAGGAGCCTGGGGATAATGTTCTTTTCCTTTTCACTCTTGGCCTTGGACCGCCCTGTTTCCGCTGATTCTTCACACAGGTGCGCACAGGCCGGGGTGTGTGCTCAATCGGTGGTAAATCGTCCTCCACAGGACCAATTACAGTTTCTGGGTCTGAATCTATAACATTGTCAAAGTCTACATCCAGAATAACAGGGGATGGTAACGTGATCAATGGCTGGCTACCAGACTCAATAATAGGTGATGCATTTGATGAAACCCTGGTTTCCACCAACACGAAAGGGCTATCGTCAGTCGACAGAGGTAAAGTAGGGCTTAACCTGCGCAGATCTGGTGACTGGCTTAGCCCAAGTGATTCCCTCCTTTGTTCGTTTATTTTCTTTACTGTTTGCACAACATAGTTATCCATGGTGTTTGCGGGCAGAGCAGCAGGTTTCTTTTTGGACATCATCTGTATATAATGCAGTTAACAAACAACACAGGGACGACAACGGAGTCTTACTTGTAGGAGCGTCTCTGAAGGAACAGGGGGTCGGGCCCTGCCCCTGCCTCTTCCTGCTGATGACGGCCGTAGACGGCCCGCCCTTTGCCCGGGCTTAGCCCGGCGTCCCGCGCAGCGGTACGTTAGGTCAGTTATGTAGAATATGTGACAACCTGGGGGCGGGGCTCTCAGGGTGCGCAGACCAGTTGACTCGGGTCACGCAGGGACTCCTGGACAAGCGAGTCCCTGCAGCGCACACACCTGAGGCTGATGACTTTCTCCCCTCGCCTGTGCAGGCAATCCAGGCAGCAAACTTTCAGGCAAGGCGCTACGGCGGGTCCGAGTCCACAAAGAAGCAATGCGGACAGAGCAGCAGAGTCCCAGAGCGTCCCGCAGCAGATTCAGGCAAGGCGTTTCCCACAGGTGCCACGGAGGGAGGGCACTTATCCCGGTTACCAGCCTGGGGGCGGGGCTCTCAGGGTGCGCAGACCAGCTGACTCGGGTCACGCAGGGACTCCTGGACAAGCGAGTCCCTGCAGCGCACACACCTGAGGCTGATGACTTTCTCCCCTCGCCTGTGCAGGCAATCCAGGCAGCAAACTTTCAGGCAAGGCGCTACGGCGGGTCCGAGGCCACAAAGAAGCAATGCGGACAGAGCAGCAGAGTCCCAGAGCGTCCCGCAGCAGATTGAGGCAAGGCGTTTCCCACAGGTGCCACGGAGGGAGGGCACTTATCCCGGTTACCAGCCTGGGGGCGGGGCTCTCAGGGTGCGCAGACCAGCTGACTCGGGTCACGCAGGGACTCCTGGACAAGCGAGTCCCTGCAGCGCACACACCTGAGGCTGATGACTTTCTCCCCTCGCCTGTGCAGGCAATCCAGGCAGCAAACTTTCAGGCAAGGCGCTACGGCGGGTCCGAGTCCACAAAGAAGCAATGCGGACAGAGCAGCAGAGTCCCAGAGCGTCCCGCAGCAGATTCAGGCAAGGCGTTTCCCCTGCAGCCTTTGTTACCTTTTTACTTTTCCCATTGAATAACATTGAGCGCCCGACGGCTCAAAAGCACCCTGCACCCAGCCGCTCGAGTGTCTCTGGCTGTGCAACCTTTGTCCTATCCTACTTCCCCCTTGGCCCTGAGCAAGACACCAGGAGCCCAGCTCCCACAGCCGTGTGGCCTGCTAGCCAGCAGCCACCAACCTGAGGCCCCCTGCCCCTCATTGGATAACATTGGGCCTAACTACCTCTGCACCTGGCTGCCCCTGTGCCGCTGAGGGTGAACCAACTGTACCTACCTGACCCTGGGGGACCCCATAGTCTATGCCTAGGACCCTAACTTCCCCAGTCGAGTACTCACCTGGAAACTGATAACTCACTTACCTGCCATTGGATAACATTGACTGGTTTGACTCGCAAAATCTTTTAAGTGTGAAGTTTTGAAAACTTAAAATATTCCCATAAAATCAACCTAATTCCGAAGTACTCACCTGTGATCAGGAGAGAAGCCAGTACTGCATCTTGTAGCCCAGAACTGAACCGCAAAAGTAATCCTACTCTGGTTTACTAGTAACTTGAATTATCTCCTTAGGAATCCATTGTGGGCTTTTTTGTGAAATTCCTTCTGTCTGCTTTTGAAAACTTGAAATACTCTTTAAAAATCATACCAAATACTGAAACTTAATTAGTTACCTGTTTTAAGTTGAGACCCCAGTGCTGGACCTAGGAGCCCAGTACTGGATTACTAAAGTAACGAGATCGTACTTGAACTGCAACCTGAATTTTCTCCCATTGGATAACATTGCCATATTTTCATTGTAAAGTTTCTAAGTGTGAACTTTTAAAATAGCTTTATATTCCTTAAAAATCCCTGCAAGAACTAAAACGTTTTTACTAAACTGTTTTCAACTTATATCCCATGACTAAATCTAGGGTCCAGTCCTGGAACTACCAGAGTAATCTACAAAGTAATCAGTTGTATTTATATAGAAAAACCCATTGAGCTCAATGCTAAAATGTGTTTAGAATTGTGTTGCCTACTGCAACCCCTGTACCTATTGTGTTTACAAAACGTATTGCCTTTCTGCAAAGTACTCTTCTGAGACCTCTCATATTGAGAACAGTATAGCTTGATACCTGTTAGTTCTAAAAATGCAACTATATCTTTGACATAAGAACAATTGGCCTGGAGTTCAGTCTTTGAGATTATGATACCTTTTGCTGACTGAGTTTGTACAACAAATGCTTTACACTGTCCTCTGGTACTGCCTTACTGCTCGACCAAGCTACCACTTTAGAGAGTAAGGTCACACCTGGCTTTAACCTGTGTTTTGGACCTGGGGTTTGTGGACCTTATCTTGGTCCAGTATATACAGAGCCACTTTCTCACATTGGTGGATCAGCGGTGGGATACCAACTTGCATTTGTTGGACTACTTGGTTACCATCTGATCTCACGACAGAACTCATAATTGCCTTCAGAATTCTGAAATAGTTTTTTCCAAAATACTAAAAGTCTGGTAGGGCCTTGCTTAAGTCCCATTAGAATTTGAGAAAAATAAGTCACTATAGTTAGGGTAGATGGTTAGAACTGTCAGATTAGAATGTCTCAACAGAACCCAGCTAGTAGTGGAGATAATATGGACCTGGTTGAGGAGCTCGAACTCACGCCTTACTTGCACTTGAATTTCAAGGAATTGAGGTGTGAGAAAGTGAGTTTCTGTTGCAGTACCCCTCCCGCCTCCTTCCCCCCTCCCCCCACACACACACTTATTGCCTGATACCTTAAGCCCTTTTCCTTGGTGTGCCCTTGGTCCCTGCCAATCAGGAACCCAGGGCCTGAGTTCCTGCCCTAAAAACTATACTAAAGCCTAAACCCAATTGGCATCTCTGGACACATGTCTGCCCCTAGTAAATGGTACCATAGGTACCCAGGGCATTGTGACCAGAGAAGACCACTAAGGGCTGCAGCACTTACTGTGCCACCCTTAGTGGCCCTGTACCTTGACACCCACACAATGCCTGCGCAGGCGGAGTCTCTAGGTGCAGATCTAAGCAAAGAGTCGACATGGCACACATCTGTTTGCCCTTCCCACAAACCCACTGCCCTGGCATACATCAGCCACCCCTCTAGCTGGGTGCCCTATGCCAGTGGTGTGGGCACAGGTGCCTGAGCCCTGTGCCCCTACAGTACCCAGGGCCATTACTGGGCACTGTAAGTGCAGTGATGCCATTAAGAGTATATGGTGCTGGTAGTGGTCTCTCCACAATTGCCAGCTGACTGTCTGCTTGGAAATGACCTGGAAACCTCAGCAGGGCTGAGGTTGAGCAAATAACCAAGGCAGCCATGCTGGGTATCCCTAGACTGGTGTGGTTGCAAACCAGAGCAAAAAGAAGGGTGAACAAGTAGGTTTGGAGCCTGAAAGTATGGCCCAACCAACCAAGAGAAAAAGCAAGAAGACTGGGGGACCAGATTCTACGCAGCAAGCCTTTCAGGACACCTCTCCTCAGGGAGAGGACTTGGAAATCCTAGAGGGAACTGAGCCATGGAGCTTGAGCCTTACCAGCTTGGACTCCTGGATCCAGGGGGACCCACTAGGGAAGAGCTGTGCCAGGGTCAGCGAGACAGCCCCACTCTTGAAAACCTGAGGCAGCAAGCTGTTTCAGAAGCACACGGAGATGTCAGTGGTACCCACAGAGCTTATTGGGAAGAGGCATTACTGTATGCTGAGGCAAGAAACCCCACTCCTGGAGCCACCATGAGGGTGGGAGGGCACAGAAGTACAGGCAGTTCCTCCTAACTTTAGCTCATGACATCCCCCTAGCTGGACATCTGAGGCAGAACAAAACTTGGGAAATGCTTTTTAGCCACTTCTACTGGCCCCAGATGCACCAAAAGGTTAAGGAGTTTGTGAGCTCATGTGTTACCTGTCAGACCAGTGGCAAGACAGGTGGCCACCCAAAGGCCCGCCTGATACCACTGCCAGTGGTTGGGGGTACCCTTTGAAAGGGTAGGTGTGGACATTGTGGGTCCACTTGAACCTCCCACAGCCTCAGGGAACAAATTCATTCTAGTAGTAGTTGATACAATGGGATAGCCGTCAACCGGGTTGCAGGTGTCATAGAGTTTGCATATATACAGGACATATGCTGCACAGCGCAGTTGGTGTCTCACAGTTTTTTGAATAGTGAAAAAACTTTTAATTGCATATATCTCTTATCAATAGCAGAGAAAGGAGGCTAAAAATAGCCTTAAAAAAGGGGGAAAAAAACCCAGTAAGAATTACATCACTATACCACAGCATTCTCCCTCCTATCAACCGTGTCATTACAACTTTAGTCTAGTCGCATTACAATCTATAGATCGTCCTTATTTTGCGTATCTCGTTCCAGTGAGTGTGTGTTAAGGTAGGTGCGTAAGTATGACCAATAATCTTTTGGGCGGGACCTGAGTGGAAGTTCTTCTTCATACTTCGTCAGTGTATCCTGACAATAGACCATGTCCTCCAGCCAACTCTGCACCGTTGGGCATCGCCTGCTGTTCCAGTGCATCGAGACTCTGCATTTGGCCATCAGGAGAGCAATAACACAAAATTTCCGCTTTTTTGCCCTAATATGGTACCAGGCCCAGCAAACACACCTTTATTGTACAGTCAATTTGCGTCTCCAGCATATCACTTAGTGCATTAGTCACCTGCATCCAATAGTCCGCAATTTTCAAACATTGCCACGCCAGGTGTATGAAATCCGCCCCCTCCTGCCTGCATCGCTTACATCTAGAATCTATAGTCAGTCCACACTTATATAGCCTATATGGTGTATAGTACATTTGATGTAAGTATTTATAATGTATGATCCTCAAATTCCCATTCGGGGTCAACATGGTGGCCAGCATGCATGTGGTTAACCACTCCTCTTCCGTTAAGGGTTCTGGTATGGCAGTGTTCCATTTGAGTCTCATGGTCTCAGTGCTACCTGCAATGTCGTCCTGTAATCTGGAGTATAGTTTGTACACTATGTTCGCTGCGGTGGGCACAGTTAACATGAACTGCAGGGATGTTAGTTGTGGTGGCTCTGCAGGATACGTTTGATAGTGTAGTTTCATTGCTTGCTGCAGTCTATAGTACGTGAAGGTAAATAATAGTGTGGGGTTGCTAATGTATGTAAGCTCCGCTAGTTGCACATATGTCCCATTAACATATAGATCTCCCATTGTATCTATACCCGCCTGTCGGAGTAGATCCATCCCTACTTGTTCTTGGGTAAGCGAGAGTGCCGGGTGGTGTGGTAGAGGCAGTGCCGGTGCATATAAGGGCAGTTTACCCTCCTTCTTACCCATCAGTTGCCAGGCCTCATTAGTTGTGTCGATTGTGTTTATATCCCGTTCATGTAGCCTAGGTCTTTTGTGTGGCAGTATAGCCTTTAGGGGTATCGGGAAGGCGTCTCCCGTCTCAACTGCAATGTGGGACATGAAGGGTATTTCGTGATACCAGTAGTGCGCAAATTGCGCTTGTGCACACAAATAGAGTAGAAAACCCCCAGGTAGCGTGTGGGTTCCTCCTGCCACTCTAGCGGATAGTCCAGTGCAAATGGGAGCGTACTGTCCGTCAACGCAATGATAATGGACTTAGTCCAGTTAATATGCAGTCCTGAGTATTGGCCACATTTTATGTATTCCCGTAACAGTGAGTTGAGGTGCTGTTCTGGATCTCTCACATACAGCACCATGTCATCTGCATAGATGGAGATATGGAGAGGGCGTGTCGGGAATTGGAGGGCCGAATGGTGGTGATGCTGTCTGATTTTACACGGCAGAGGTTCTAAGATTAGGGCAAATAACATGGGAGATAGGGGCACCCCTGTCTAGTGCCATGGCAAATCTGGATGGGGTCAGAAACCTATTTATTCACTTTTATGCGGGCCGTTAAGTTAGAGTACAACATTAAGATCCACTGCGTGAACAGGACAGGGAAGCCCATACGTATTAGCACTGCATGCAAGAAGGGCCATTCAATCGTGTCGAAAGCTTTAGCAGCGTCTAAAAGCAACGCCACCGCCTTGGTCTCTGGTGTCACATAGTGTGCCAATGCAAACAACGTGCGTGTATTGTGTGTTGTGGATCTTTCTGTGATGAATCCCGATTGGTCTGGCCTCACCAAGAGGGGCATCAGGGGTTTAAGACGAGCTGCAAGGAGATTCGCAATGATTTTAGTGTCAACATTTATAAGCGATAGTGGCCTGTAAGAGTCGCAGCGATCGTGTTCTTTACCTGGTTTTAATATAGTGATCAGCATTGCTTCTCTTAGTGACGGGGGAAGTGTTTGCGCCTCATGCGCCGCACCGTACAGTCTCACAAGGTGTGGGGCAAGCAGGTCCGCAAACGTTTTTATAAAATTCACCTGTGAACCAGTCAGGGCCTGGCGCCTTGCCATTAGGGAGACTTTTAATGACATCAGTGACTTCCTCCACTGTTACCGGCCGGGACAAATATTCCCTATGAGCGTCAGCTAGCCACGCTATCTCAATGTCTTCCATGTATTTCAACATGGCCGTTGTTGACAGTCATTTGTGACTCGTACAGGGTGCCGTATGTGGACATAAATTCATCTAAAATTTGCCTTATGTCGTGTTTGGGGGTGCCCTCCGAGTCTTTGATCGTATCTATATATTGTGGTACTTGTCCAGTGCAGATTTTCTGTGCCAGAGCTCTGCCCGGTCTACCCCCCTCACCGTACATTCGTGCCACTTTGGGTTTCGAAATGTATTTCACTTCGTCCGCAGCATATTGCTTGTATTCTGTCAAGACCGATTGGATTTCCCCCAACATAGTGGGATCACGTGTGTGTTCATAATTGTGCTGTAGTGTGCGTAGTCTGTTCTTTTGGCTATGGATTTGTTGTCTGATGTCTTTAAGTATGCCCGCCGTGGTGCTTGTGCATGTGCCTCTAATCGTTACTTTGAATGCCTCCCATAGTAACCCTGGATCATCCGTAGTGGGAAGGTTATGGTCAAAGCATTCTACAATCGCTTTATGAATAGTGTCCGTGTATACCGTGTCTAGTAGGGCTCTGGCGTTAAACCGCCATGTAAACGGTGGTGGGACATAATATGGCAGTTCTAGTGACAGCAAAACAGGGTTGTGGTCAGAGAGTGTGCGTGGCAAGTGCTTCAAGGAAGCAGTCCATAGCGATGTGTTGTTTGTACCCAGCCAGTAGTCCATTTTAGACCAACTGTTGTACGCCGCGGCAACATGCGTGGCTTCAGTGTTAGCAGGGTGACGGACTCTCCACCGGTCGCTAAGATATAGATCCGCCATGGCGTCCTGCAGTGCTGCCCGTGCCTGTTTGTGTGGTTCGGTAGTGTTTGGCGATCGGTCAATCCCATCCCTCAAAGCAATGTTGAAATCTCCACCCCACAAAAGGTTTGTGACCTGTAAATCAGTGATGGTGTGCCATATCTTGTTGAAGAACGCAGGGTCATCCGTGTTCGGGCCGTAAGTGTTAATCAATGCCATGTGTTGAATGCGGACAGTGCCTACAACTATTACGCTTCTGCCTTCTGTGTCCTTCAGGACATTCGTGATCTCAAAGTGTACCCCTTTGCGTATTAGAATGCTAACTCCGCGTGAATAGGAGTATTGTGAGTGGTGTGCCGATTCAGCCAATCTGGCCCGCATAGTGGTTACAGTATTAGCTGCAATGTGCGTTTCTTGTAGAAACGCCACATCTACCCTCAACCGGTTGAAATAAGCAAATATATGACGTATCTTCTTAGTTATTCAGGCCCCTTACATTCCAGGTGATAAAATTTAGGCAAGTGGACCGGAACATATCAGTGGTCATCAGCACAGTGGCAGATCATGGTGGTTGATCTATTCTGCTCGAACTTGTGTTGTAGCGTACAGACATTTACACAACAGTTAGTGAGCGGCAATAATGTCAGTGTTACGGAGCTCGCAATGCGTCTCAAGTACAGTGATGTAAAAGGAACAGTCCCCAAACCCCCCCCTCCTCCCCCCTCCCACTTCAGCATCCCAACTTTGCCAAAGCCATGCCCCCAACATAACAATTCATTCTAGTAGTAGTGGATCATGCTACTAGGTACCCTGAAGCAATTCCCCTTAGAGTTACTACAGCTCCTGCATTAGCCAAGGCCCTCCTGGGTGTCTTCACCAGGGTAGGGTTTCATAAGGAGGTGGTGTTAGACAGAGGTTCCAACTTCAGTCAAGTCTGGAGAGACTGCTTCTTTGGCCTTTCTGTTCTCCAGGACTTTCTGGTGTGATCTTGGTTCGCAGACCCAGCCCTGGGGTTGGTAATGCCTGGGTGTCTATTCCAAGGTAAGGAATCTATAACTAATCTGTTTCTTTCAGATGAACAAGTTACTTACCTTTGGTAACGATATAGCTGTAAAACATTAATTAGTTATAGATTCCTTACCGCCTCACCCACCCTCCCCTTTCTGCAAACTGATTTCTAGGGTTAAGGACATCCATTCAGGGCCCTAGTTTTGTGCACCAGTGGTCATTGCATGGCTCTGAGTCTCTGGTGTGGAAGGTAGTGTACAGAACTGTCGTCCGCGTGTGAGAGGGGTGTCTAAGTAGCTACTGTGACATCATCTCTGCGACCACAACACCAACGACGGACGCAGAGCCGACTGACGCCACCTTCCGACTCGTAGAGGTACTGCTGACGAAAAACTTTCCAGTTCCAGTCTGACGCCTGGGGGTAATTCTAAGGTAAGGAATCTATAACGAACTAATGTTTCTTACAGATAAATTGTTACCGAAGGTGAGTAACTTGTTCTTTAGGGAGAGCACTGGAACTGGAGCCCTGGTTAGCAGGCACTCTGTGCACTTCAGTCAAAGTTGCATCAAATCCCAGGCGAAAGTGGGGGTGACCATATCAGAAAAGGTGCACTTTCCTACATCTGTACCTTAGTCTAGACCTCTCATTCTTGGTAAACCAGTAGAATACCCTACAACCCCGCCCCTGACCTGCATGGTGTGATCAGCATGGCCTTTCTTCCAGCTTAACCCTTGTATATGGAAACCTCATCAAGACCAGTAACTGTGTAATAAAGGTAACCTAACTGTCCATCAGGTTGGATACAGACCTGCACACTTTTTGTTTGTTTGTAATTCTCTCACTTGGACTCATGACAAGGAATGTTTGTGAAACAAACTTTGTAGTAAAATGTTCTCTTCTGTCTGTAATGGCTGTCCTGCTTAAATAATGTTTCTTTTTTTATTTCAGCCATGATCAAAGTAGAAGCTACTATGTAAGTTTTGTTTTTTTGTGTTTTTCCTAACAGTTTAAAAAAATAAGTATTAGCAAGCGGGTTTATCTATGAGATAGCCGTTTGAAGTGCTTGTTTGAGGTGTTGCATCTACAAAATTTCATTTATAACATAGTTAACAGCATGATACATCTCAACATTATGATGCTTAAAATAATTTAGAATCTACCAGTACACCAAATTGTATTATATCTGCTTGCTATCATACCTTTGTATTAATTGCATAACTTTTTCTTCTGAGCTAACATATGTGGGTAGCCTTGAAGCATGTTTTAAAACAGTAACTGTTTGCTTGTTGACATATCCCCCAAACATGTATATCCTTACTTCACATTGATGTTTTGTCAGTGGTTATAAGGAAACGTTTTTGTGCAGAAAAACACATTTTAGTCACTGTTGTGTAAGATCGCTTTGTTCCCTCTAACATAATTTCCCATTTTCTCACATTGACTTATTTATTTGAGAGTCCCATTCCAGAGACCTTCCAAAAAGAAAAGGATTCTCCAGCACTTGATCTTTGATATATTTATTGTAGGAAGGTGCCCCTTCTTGAGTACCCAAATTTTGCCACTGGTATTGATGTTTTTTGGCTGATTTGCACTGGGACACTGCTAACCAGGCCCCAGTGCCAGTGCGTTTCCCCTAAAAGAAGATAGTGGTCTAATTGTTATGCAGTTGGTACACCCTTTAACACCACTGTAAGTTCCTAGGAAATAATACCCCTGGTACCTAGGACATGTATACTAAAGTTAATCCCTAAAGGCTGCAGCATGGCCTATGCTACCCTAAGGGACCCCCTTACAAATGCCATGCATACTGGAGAAGTGTGGCTCAATGATTAGAGCGGCAGACCCTGATGCAGAGGTCTAGCCCGGGACCAGGGTTCAATTCCCCGCCTCGGTGGGTCTTGGGCTCAAAATTCCACAGACCTGATAATTCTCGCCTCGGTGCCTATTCCAATCATGGAGTCCCACTCTGCAACTCTGGGCAATAGCTTGCTTAATCTCCACAACGGCCCCCACAACGCTAAGGATGCCTGGCCTCCACCTTGGGGGTGCCCAGGAGTGGACGCCTCACAGGGAAAGCCAGGATGGGTTCCACAGCGGTATTCGTACAAGCGCCTTGAGACCCTTGCGGGTGAGTAGTGCGCTATACAAATATCAATTTACTATTTTTTTTATACTGCCATTGTAGGCTGTGCGACATAGTGAAAACCATGTGTGAAAACACAACATTGCACACTCACATGGGCAGATATGTCTCTGAGCTGCCGAGTTCAATTACTCGATGATACAATTGAAAAGGGAACCCTTAAGTACATGTACTGGGCACTGTTCATCACAAGTTCCCAGATACATAATGGCTTTACTGAAACCTACGGTGTTCAGTATCAAACATCTTTTATTAATGAATCCCTACTGGCGCGAGTAGTGGATTTATTAAGGCATGCACCCAGAGAACACTTTAAAGATTCACCTGAACCTGCCAACCTCTAGTTTACTGGCAAACTAGTTTCTGACCCCTGCATGTGAGAACCCTTGCTCTGAGGCCAGAAACCATGCCTGCTTTGGAGGAAGGTGTTCGCACCTCCTCCAGCAAGATGACTAGTGATTTAACATATCAAGGCCAGGGGTTCAAAGCCTCTGCCACCTTCAATATGTGGCCCTAGCTTCCCCCAGACATGGGAGATGCCACCTCCTGCCCTTATCCACATTTGGCGCCAGGACTGGAGGGAAATTAATTATGCAATTAAGCGTGTTTCATTACCAAGCTAGCCATACACGTTAGGTGGGCTGACTGATGTGCTCCACGAAAGAAGGGTTCCACCATTTGTTTTTGGTGGAGTTAAGAACTCTGGGACAGAGGTACGCCCACTTCACAGGAAGAAGGCTTATATGCGGTGTAGTGACTTTCTGGGGATGTAGCCAATTGGCTACTACCCTTCACTCGACCTAACACTCCTAAAATTCGGATTCGCCTGCCTGAAAGGAGGAGGAGGACAAAGAGCCGCAGAAACGAGCTGTTGACTTTGGCACCAAACCCTGCCTTCCTGCTCCTGTCCCGACTGGTGCAAAGA
The DNA here is from genome assembly GCF_964263255.1 of Lissotriton vulgaris. Lineage (NCBI taxonomy): Eukaryota > Metazoa > Chordata > Amphibia > Caudata > Salamandridae > Lissotriton > Lissotriton vulgaris. Next base: position 1,057,534,152 of record NC_141687.1, read on the forward strand.
CCTGACTCCTCCTGCAGCTGTGCATCCTCCCAGAGCCTTGGAGGGCTGCCAGAATTTCACCAACCAGCCAGCATCTTGGAGGATCCACTTCCCTGTAGCCACCAGCCGCATCAACCCTGTACACCATTCTGCTGACCCTTGGGCCCACCTAGGAAGCAGCACCCAAGAGGAGTTCTCCATGCTACAGAAGGTCAGATCTGTCTTCACACTAAGTTTGGAGATGCCAGGATCACTAGGAGCTATCCTGCACCAATACCCTGGACACGGGAGCACTTACAGTAGCCAAGGCTTGTTCAGCCTGGACACCAACACCGCCAAGACAGACCTACTGATGTGGGAGCTCCGCTTTAGAGAGGCCATTGCCGAAAAAGTGAGAGCCTCCATCACAAACGACTATCCAGACAGACCCAAGCCCCACAGCCCGAATCAGAGCCTGCAACTATGCACTGCTGCTCCAGAGACCCTCAAGAGCCGATCCCACCTTTGGGTTCTACCAGACTGGTCCCCCAGTCCCCACTGGAGCCTTTTTTTTGTCATAGGTTTCCTCATTGACTTCAGTGGTAGTGTTTAAGGCTACCCTTGCAAATAGCACCTTTGCACCCGGACACACCAGGACAGGAAAAACAAAACTGCTGATGGTTCTGAGGTCCTTTGCCTCTACTTATCTTCAGTCGAGAATGTAGGAAACTGGCCAAAAATGAGGTACACTGTAGGAATGTAGGAGTGGGCCAAAAATGATGTACACTGTGAAAAGAGTCCAAGCAACCCTTATTGGCTGACAGAGGCAAAAATGATAACACAATATTCCCTCTTTTGTGGTAGTGTGGGCATGTAGTTTTGGGTTAACAGAGGGTAGTGCTAAGCATTCATTGTACTCACAGAGGCAATAAATTACACATTTGAATAAATGAGACCAATTTAGAAAAATAACTTATTTTTAAATACATTTTGATACCATGAACCTTGTTATCAAGTAAGTACTTTTTAATATATATTTTTAGAATCAATTCACCTAATGCCCCTTTGCACATTATGCTTTTCCTATGGAGGGAAAAGACATAGAATGAATACATATATTTACGGTCCGTTTCTTTGGGTGTCCTTCAGGTCTTACGGTCATAGTGGGCCAAAGTCGAAAGTTGCAAGGTGCTGGTTGAGATGGTAGTTGTCCGCATGTAGGGAGCTGGCTCTTTATATGATATATACCAAAAAGAGGTATACCGTGCAGAGTCCAGGCAAACCCCAAAGGAATTACAGAGAAACAAATGACACCCCATATGCTCTCTTTTATGGTAGTGTGAGTGAGCATATCAGATGGTAGCTCTAAGCATTTATTACCCGCACAAATGGAGATCACACTCAATAAAGAAATCCGACGCCAATGCAGGGAAAAACAAGTACTTTCATATAACCGATACTAAGATCATTGGAATTAGGTAAGTACTTTTTGAGCTATTACATTTTTCAAGTTTTCAAAAGTGGACACTGCATTTCTGGTTCGGTAATGTTATCCTATGGAGGAAAAACATCTATTGCATTTGGGTAAATAGCAGCGATATACTGGACTGTTCTTCAGGGCGTAAGACGAGTATGCTCACTAAGCCACTGGAGTCGAGCTATCCTGGCTGATGAAGGCTGATAGGCAGAAACCAGTCCTAGGATGCTTGATTCCGGTCCAGGGAAGACATTGCTTGGCAGTTCGGTCTGTACTGTTCCCATGAGGCACAAGGTCCAGTCTGATTTGCATATGGCCATGTCTGAATTGGGGTGGCTTGGTGAGCAAAATAACGATGGATTAAACCCAGATATGTGACTGGGGGTGAATGTTTTGCCATTGTGCAACATTCCGTCCATCATCTTGTGTGTTTTGCTTAAGAGGAGTATGGGGCAATGTCCAGGGCCATACCAACATTTCACCTTGGGAAGCTCTGGGGCGTCCAGGTGCAGAGGTGTGTCGCGGTGTCAGGTGTCCCAATTCATTTCAATGGGAGGCTGGTCCAGTCACAAAAGACTAAAGGGAACCTACAGAGGGGCTTGACCCATGAGATCTTAGGGCACTTAGGGACACTTTCGTTTAACCTCTCCTGGGGCTCTGGGGCTTGGGTGCCGTGGTGTCTTTTGGAGTCTGATTCCGGTGCAGGAGTCTCTTGCGTTTGCAAGGGTCCTGCAGAGAGAGTCTGCAGGCATCAAATGGAAGTCCAGACGGGAAAAACCCTAATTTGGACTTGGCTCCTGTGGGTCTTGGGAACCCTGTTGGCATTGTAACCTTCCTTGGACTCTGGCCAGGGATTACGTGTGCGTAGGTGCTTAGAGACTTGGGGTGGTGGCGGTTACAAACTCATTCTTTGTCTTGTAGAAGAGGGGAAAATAGGACAGCTGGGCCACTCACAAGGTGGGTCTCACTGTCCCTGAAGTTCTTCGACGTGCCGGTCTCTCTTCCTCGGTGTTGGTGTCCTGACTTTACACAAGCCTTGGCTGATGTAAGGGGTCGGTACCCAAGTATTACATCTTAGTGACATTGCCAGCATTGGTGACTGATCTGAGTGAACAGTTGCTGTGCCACCATTGTGATGCTAGCACCAGTGTCTCTCAAGGCCTCTACTCTAGTCCCATTAATCAAGGGGAACTGCCTGTATTTCATATTAGTGGGCCATGCAGCACAGGATAAGTCTACCCCTACCTCACAGACTAGTGTTGCCTCAGTGAGGTCACTGACCTGGTCCTGCCACACCTGGGATCCCATCTGGTCATTAGCAACTGCAGGTGGACTTGAGGCATTTTTCTTATTTTTTTCATGTAGGGACTCCAGTTCAGGGTCCTAATGCCTGGCAGTTGCGACACCAAGCCTTGTTGGGATCCCAGTTCTTAACCTGGTACCCAGCCTTAGACTTTGAAGAGACTCCGGGCCCACCCTCCTGAGCAGGGTTTTAGAGTCCTTAAGAAGACTGTTATTTTTAAGGTTACACTTTTTCCTGAGGGTGGGGTGTTTGGCCTCTTTATTTTGGTCCCCCCCACCAGTGGAAGTTTTGGTCACCCTTGTTTTTGCCCAGGAGTCTTCCTTCTTCCTCAATTCTTGAGGAGGAAGTGGACCTAGAACTACCAGGAATCGAAGTAGCTTCTTTTGATGGCGATTTACTCACAAGGTGCTCCTTCGTTATCAGATTATACAACCCTTCAAAATCAAGTAAATTGTTACAATCTAACCAACCACCTAGTGTTTGGCTTTGGATTTTCTTAGCCTCCCTTAATCTGATCCTATACTCCTCAGAGCTGAATCCAAAGCCGTTCAATCTGGGTATCACTCCTGAGAACATAGGACATAGCACCTTTCTCATTGAGTGTTGGGAGGAGTTTATCCCTGCACTTCACTTATAACATTTCCCACTGGGTAGCACTTCACAGCTACCTGTGGACCTGTCTACCAATACAGGCTCTTCAAATGCAGTGAACCGCTTAGTGATTTAATCACCCTCGAAGAATTTGGAGACAACCTCCTTGGGGATTTAGGAGTCAACAAATTCTACCTCCGTATTTACTGTTTTGCTACCATCAGGGATGGGCCCTAGTCCCATCTTGGCTCTCTTTCTCCATGGCCAAGTGTTTAGCCTCTAAGGTTGTTCTATTGGCCAGTTTCTGAAGAACAACAACTTCACTCTCTCCCTCATCTGGGATACCTCCAGTCATTCCCACCAGTGATGTTGCTATCTGAGGGGGAACTGGTGGAGTCAGACTCCTCCTCCTCCTCCTTCACCACCACTTGGGAATCATCCTCTTTTCCGTCCCCATTGGGTGATGTTTTTACTTACCATGGCCTTGTCTATGTCTGCCAGCATCTGCTGAAGATGTGCTTTTGGGGCTTTAGTGGTCATGGTAAGTTTCCATTCCTTGCAGAATTCTTTGAGCTGGGTCACTCGTGTGCATATGGAGCCAGGTTGAGCTCCTGGTTGGTCCTTGGATTTTCAGCCATGGTTTAAAGTAGTTGAGATCTTATTAGGACTCAAAACGAAAATGCAAAAGGACTACCAAGGCCTAACTACTTTACAGACTTTTAATTTCTAAACAGTAGGGGATTTAGCCAAAGCCACAAGACTAGTTTAAATACCTTTGAAAAAAAGGAAAGCAAATTTTGGATTTTCTCTAGGAAATCCATTATTAACCAAGTGGTACAATAAATGGTAAAGCCTTGTTTCACATCACTGCATCACCAATGTAGGTAGCTGGCTTTGTATAAGGAATGCCATAAAGTCGTTCTACGGTTCACAGGGTCCAGAAGTGTACAGGGCTTAATGAAAAAACCCAAAGTGCTCTTTTAGTGGTAGTGTGGGCAAGCAGCCTTAGGCCTAACACAGAGGAGTGTAAGACATTTATTGCACAACATTGACCAATAATTGAGACACGACTCGAGAAGAGATCCACACCAATTTTTAAAAAATAAGCTTTGTTTGTATTTCATTTTAAGACCAAAATCTTTGCAATAAGGTAAGTATGGTTTCAAATAAAAAATACATTTCACTTTCAAAAGTCAATTTCTGAACAGTTCAATGTTCTCCTATGGAGGGAAACAGTAATGCAGTTATACAGCTTAGTAGCCAACTTACAGTTCCAGTCTTCGGGACCAAAGGTCAGCAAGGGTCCGTTGAGACCAACAACAGCAGAGTTAAGTAGAGATGCAGTGGGTCGTAGGGGGGCATCCATTCAGTTCACCAAGGCCTAGGGACTTGGGTGCATGGGTGCCTTTAATCATCAGTCTTCTTACCGGAGCTGGTTGCTGTCTGGGGAAGCCTCTGGGTTTAGGCTGCAGGAGTCGTGGAGTCCAGGAGGGGTCAGCCAAAGCTTGACTGGAGGTCAGGATCGCTAGGGGAACTTGTTCTGCATCGGTGGTCCGCCGGGACACGAGCCGGAGGTGTCTGGTGCAGATTGGGCAGGACTAGCGGATACGGAGGGCACCAGAGTCCTTTGTGTTTGTTTCTTGGAGACAGAACCACAGGCGTACTCTTCTCGCAAGTTCTTTAAAGGTGGAGACGGGCCGGTAGGCCTGTGGCCAATTTCAAAAGTCTTCTTCAGGCTTTGCTGTATAGTGTCTACTTCGTCTTTCTTCGTAGACCGCAGGTAACTAACTTCCAGGTCCGAGGGAGCCTCCCAAATGCTAGATTTATGAGGCTTTTTAGAGGACTAACAGGTAGGCTAATGAGCACCTCACCTGGGATGACTGCACCCTCTATGCCACCCTCCTTTGGGAGGGGCCATATTCCTAGCCCTGATTGGAGGAGTCCCCTCCTCTTCAAGATGAGTGTGCTTAACTTCGCCTCCTCCACCTGAGAGGTGCAGTTGGCAAAGATGGGCACAGTGGACTAATGCATCTACTGCATGGGCCTGTGTTCGACCTCATGGACTGGTTGTGTATGCAGAGATTGCTAATACATCCCCTATTGAGGCACTCCGGGGGTGATCAATGATTTGATTCACAACATGGAAGAAGTTTTAGTTCGTTTATTCTTCAAGGGTTCAATCAAAGTTTTTGTATTGATATTCACAATATATCAGGAACAGCATAAATCCATGAAGGTTACTGTGTGAACTATCTCCAATGCATTTCGGACAGAAATGTCCTTGGTCACGGAGCGCTGTGGAGGAAGGCGAAAAGGAAATAGATAAGGGGGAGGTTCAAGCGTTTATCAAAGGTGTGTTCAGTGAGATAAGTGAGAGAATGTGCAATTTACATCGCTCGGGTGAATAAAGAAGTGCTCGGTACTAGTGCATAGGGAACAGGGTAGTGCTGGAGATTTAAACGCGTGTGCCCTCACAAGAAAACGGGTAACGTATACTAAAAGAAAATGAATGTCGAGAGACGACTTACTTCACGGTAACGCGTAGCAGACCTGCTATCCGTACGGCTGGAAGATCGCTGTCAGGTGAGTTGGTGGTGGGCGGGTATTAATGCAGCATTTTGGAAAGTGACGACGGAATAGTGAGGATGGTTAGAAAGTTATAGAGTGAACAGTGGTGGCCATGTTAAAAGGGAGTGTAGACGGGGGAATGTCGGGTGTGGGATGAAGGAGCAATGTACATAAATAAGCAATACATCAAACAGTATATTACAGATAACAACTATATTCAATACGGTCATTGAGACCATGAGGTTTCAGGGTCTGCAGACGGTAAATCCATTCCAGTTCTCTTTTCAATAATTGTCTATGATTGTCAATTCCTTCTTTTTTCAAGACAATTTCTAGTACTAGGAATTTCAATTGTGGGATGGTATGGCGTGATTCAACAAAGTGCATGGCAACGTTGGATTTTTCAAGTTTTAGTCGAATGTTGGACTTATGCTCATTTAAACGGGTCTTAATCTTGCGTTCTGTTTTGCCAACATATAATTTGCCACAGGGGCATTTTAGGGCATAGATTAGATTCATGGAGTCGCATGTAGCGTCAACTTGAAGCTTGATGTTGTGGCCTTTCATGGGGTGTTGAATGCTGTTACCTTTAATGACGCTATTGCAATGATTGCAGTTGAGACAAGGTTGGGTTCCGCGATGTTGTACGATGATCTCAGTAGGTTTGGACAGAATCTCTCTGTTTCTGCTTCGGGTGTGAGCGAATATAGGTCGATCTTGAAAAATTCCCTGAAAATCAGGTTCCATCTGGAGTATGGGCCAGTGTTTATGTATGATCTTTTTGTATGTGGAGCTGGCTGTAGAGAATTTAGAAACTAATACCATACGTTGGTCTGTCTGCTTGTTTATTTTTAGCAGGCTGTCTTCTCTGGAAATTTTGCTCACTCAGGTTTGTGCTTCACTAAGAATGTTCTCAGGATAACCACGATTGCGGAATCGGTCGTGCATTTCTTTAATGCGTGTTTCAAATGTAGATTCATTGGATACAATGCGTTTCACGCGCAACATTTGCGAGAAAGGCAGGTGTTTCTTCAGAGAGCCTTGGTGAAAACTCGAAAAATGCAAGGTGTTGCGGTCTGTGCTTTTCCTGTGAAGGTCTGTGACTAAACCTTGAGGGATGATTTTAATGTGGACATCCAAAAAGACGATGTCCGTGTCACTGATTTGCCATGAGAGGTTAATTCTGGGATCCTTGGTGTTGATCTCTGTGAGTAGTTTGTTGAGTGATGCTTTTGTGTCGGACCATATTATAAATAGGTCATCAATGTACCGGACGTACATTTTGGAATGGTTTTGAAACATAGTGTTGGTGTATATGTGTAGATTTTCAAAGTTCTCCATGTATACATTCGCATACGTGGGGGCAGCACAGTTGCCCATCGCCATTCCGGATAGCTGTAAGTACCATTGGTTGTCTAATTTGAAATAACTGTGATACAAAGTAAAAATCATCAGTTCCATTAGGAAGGTCTGCTTGGGTGTATCAATGTTGCTGTTGAGTAGAACCTGTTCTATTGCCTCGATTCCCCCTTGGTGAGGTATCGAGGTGTAGAGTGAGCTAACGTCAGCTGTACAGAAGATGAGAGGTTCGTTGTCACATGGTTGGATTTTTGATAGTTTTACTAAGAAATTGGTGGTGTCCCTAATATAACTAGCAGATTTGGTGACTAATGGTTGTAGGTACTTATCAATGAATTTGCCGGTGTTCTAAATCTTCATTTAAACTTGCTGTGCACCCCCTACTTTCTCTTTTCGTCAATTCGACCTCATGGACACAGGTTCAAATCCCGGCAGGTCCACTCAGCCTCTAATCCATCTGAGGTCGATAAAATGAGTACCGTTGAGTTGGGTAACAACAAACATCTGTTATTCAGCGGCAAGATACCTGTAGTGGTGAACGTGTGCTTTACAATACACATTATGTTATGGTATCTTATCTCCTAGTCTTCCTAAGGTTTCCCGTCCTAATTGTGGGTATAAACCGGGGGCTGTCTGAGTCTAATTATAAAGGTGGCATGCCTTTGAAGCTTCCCCTTCAAGCACTGTGCCCATCCTGGGGGAGGTGGTATGACACCTGCCCAGTATGGGCAATGTTTCTGGTCCCCGAGAGCTGGGGCTCTCCACCCAGGGGGTTCAGAAATGTGTGCGTGGTTGTGTAGGTGGGATGGGTGGTTGTGTGGGTGGGTGGGTGTGTGTGTGGGTGGGTGTGTGTGTGTGTGTGGTTGGTTGTGGTTGGTTGGTTGGGTGTGTGTGGTTGGTTGGGTGTGTGGTTGGTTGGTTGGGTGTGTGGTTGGTTGGGTGTGTGTGTGTGTGGTTGGTTGGTTGGTTGGGTGTGTGTGGTTGGTTGGGTGTGTGTGGGTGTGTGTGTGGGTGTGTGTGTGTGTGTGTGTGTGGTTGGTTGGGTGTGTGTGTGGTGGGGTGTGTGGTTGTGTGTGTGTGTGTGTGTGGTGGGGGGTGTGTGTGTGTGTGTGTGTGTGTATGTGTGTGTGTGTGTGTGGTGGGGTGTGTGGTGTGGTGGGGTGTGTGTGGTTGGGTGTGTGTGTGTGTGGTTGGTTATATGTGTTGTCAGGCTGCCTAAAACCAGTCTGTGACCCCCCCAGAGTCTGTAGGTTTTCAGTTGGCACCTCTGGGTGCCCTCTGAGTACATGGTTTAATAAATCTCACTTCGGTATCAGTGTGGATTTATTACAAGTAGTTGTTTGGTACCAAACACTCCTGGTTTCAGTGAACCCGTCATGGTGCTGGGGAACCCATGTACTCCTTGTGGCTTCCTTGGCACTTAAACAATATTTAAGAATTGACTGAAGTATTGTAGGAGCATACCTCACCTGTGGTATAGTGCACCCTGCCTTAGGGCTGTAAGGCCTGCTGAATGGGTGACTTACCTATACCTTCAGGCAGTGCTGGCTGGCATTGCACGCAAGCAGGCTGCCATGGCAAGTTTGTCTATTTCCTCCTTAACTGGGCTTGCTAGCTGCAGGGGCAGTGGCATGGTCCTATTGTGGGTGTCCCAGGGTACCCTCTTTAGTCAGCCTCCAGGCTCTAGGGGCCCAGGGAATCACTTACGTGGGTAGAAATACTAGTTGTGGATATGATTTTAGGGAAGAAGCACTGGAAGATGGGACCTGGTTGCCAGTGACCCTGTGCTCTGCAATCGAAAACACGTCAATGTCCAGGGGACCAATTGAGTAGTTATGACGTTCAGAAGCACTGGGTCCTCTTCCTGGGAGCTGCCCAGGGAGTTGCAACTCAGTAAATCAGACTTTGCATTTTCGGTGCCTGCGGACTGCAGGGCAGTAGATTCTCTACTCCAAGGAAGATTACTGGCAATTTACAGAGGGCTGGCAGTATCCTGGGTTTCTTGTAAGCTGGTCAGCTGCATAATGAGTCACTGGTGACAATTGTCTAGACTGGTGCAGGCAGGGTTTGGTGCCAAAAGTCAACAGCAGTCTTCAGTTCTCACTTTACTTGCATCTCTTCTTTGCCATCTTCTTGATCATCCGAGTCTGAGTTCCTGGTGTCAGGGGTGCCACCTAAATACTCAATTTAGGTGCGTTAAGGGGAGTGACCGGTTGTAGCCAGTGGGCTACTTATCTTTAGGTGGCCTACACCCTCTGTATGACCTCTTCCTGTGAGAAGTTAGCATAGCCCTGACCCAGAGAGCCTAATTCCGCAAAATTAATGAGGAAATTCTAAAAGTTGTTTCCACATCAGGTATCCCACCTTAGGGGTGAAATGAGCCTGAGATGGGGACACGCCTCCAGACCAGCTAATTACCTGCCTGTCCTGGTGCCAACATAGGCCTGGGGCAGGGCGGGCATTTCCTCCGTCTGCGGATGCCTTGGGCTGCATATTAAGAGTGACAGATACCTGTGAAGCCTCCTGGCTTGATATGCTGATCACTTAGCTTTTCTGCTTGTGGGAGGTGACATCACCTCCAGCCGGAATAGGCATTGTTTCTTCCTTCAGAGTGCTGGCTTTCTCCTGCAGGGTGTCAGAAACCTGTCGGTGGTGGCAGGCTGGTCTACACCAGTCATCCAGCTCACACTAGTGGTCTGTAGGCTATCTTGGGGGCACCTCTAAGGTGCCTTCTGAGTGCATGTATTAATACATTGATCACTGGAATCAGTGTAGGTTATTAATGAGATGTTTGATACCAAACATCTCTAGTTTCAGTGAAGCCATCATGTTGCTGGGGAACTCGTACATACCACTGCCCAGCACATGTACTCAAAATGGCTTCCCTGTTCACTTGTAATATGTAAGAATCGACTCTGACATCGCAGGGGCATATCTGCTCATGCAGATATTTCCATACATATAGTCATTGCACCCTACCTCAGGGCTGTAAGGCCAGATGAAGGGGCGACTTACCTATACTGCATGCAGTGTCTGCAGGCATGGCACAGAGGTGTTACTTCTTGTGTCTTCACTTTTCTCTGCTCCATGGCACTCAGCCTGCAATTGCAATTTGCATGTTGATGCTGAGGGGTATCCTAGTGTGGCACAATACTTGATGCAGCCATTGGGGACCCCTTTTACCTCCTTGGCTTAGACAAAGGGTACAATTTACTAGGGACTAAAGGTATTGCAGTTGGAGGAACAATCGTTCAGTTTTCGGGAAAGCAATCTGGCACTGGGGACCTGGATAACAGGAACCTAGTGCACTTATTCTAAATTTGCATTGGATACCACGCAAAAAGTGGGGGTGACCATTTCAAAAAGGAGCATTTTCCTACACTCGCTCACCTTCTACCACAACAAGAGAATTTGGGATTTTTAAATAAAGCCTCTGTATACCAATAAGGGTTGTCTGGACTATTTACATAGTGTAACCCTTAGGTGCACTACTTAAATAGATTTCGACATTTACAGGTTCAAATTATTACCTGGTGTTCAGGTAAGACTGCACCCCACCTCCTCCAGGTGTGTATTTTTTATTTTATTGAAATACCAAAAATGTAAAACAAGGGACTCCATAGACTGCAAAATGAATTAAAACCCTCTGCAACTGGAAGGGCAGTTGCCTGTAGTGGCTTCAAAATAAAGCCCAGGGTTCGGATGAGTCTGTTCAGAATGCTCCACCTGTGGATAAAGTGTCAACAAGCATTAGCAGTGTAAATAGGTCTCACTTTAATATGGTAGACCCTTCTCCCATACAGCCAAAATCTCACCCAACTCGCAGCTTTTCACAGACAGCCCTCGCCCTGCAGTCGCACCACTAATCCTGTACTCTCATACAAACCCATAGCGCTGCAATTTCATGGGTACACCTATGCCCCTGCACTTACACAGGTCACCATTCACCTTGTACTCATGAGGACACAAATTATAGACCACAATCACCCAGGCACACTGCTAACCTAACAAGCGCACACCCTGCATTCACATAGGCACTCCATTCAGATAGGGGCACAGTTGAGTCTGGCACACCACTCCCCCTCTGTTCAGAGACTCCGCTTGCTGTACATTCACACAAGCACACTGCTTACCCTTTTCTCACATAGGAACAATGCTTTTCTTGTAGGCACACTATGCAACCTTCACCTATAAGGACACACACCTGCACTAAAACAAAAGTACACCCTATACCCACAAACCACTCACTTTCAAGTCACTTGGGCATGCTGCTCACCTTGCACTCCTACATGCTTACTCTATACTCCTGCATGCACACTACTTGCCCAGCATTCATATAGGTGCACTGCTTACCATGCTTTTAGACTAGCACACTCCTCACACTGCACTCGGACATCCCTGCATTCTCGGTACTACAGTGCGTACCCTGCACTGGCACACCAATCAACCAACACTCATATGCTCATCTTATCCTGCATTTATATATATTCACCCGCTCCGATGGATTATGAACTTCAATGACAGTGGGCTCCCCCCCCCCCCCCCCCTTCCCCTCCCCCTCATATGATGGCCTGTTAAAAATGCCAGTGAACTGGATGGGTACATCCCCAGTCAGTGAGCTAAACTTTTCATATTTGCCACTGACTAAAGAAAGTGAGTGCATCTTTCATAGGAGTTGTGCAAGTGGCAGCAGAAGTGTTTGATTTACATCGGACTGTTGTTGAAACCAATGCAAACTTGTTAACTGAGTATTTACAAAAAGGGGTGGTGAGGGACAGAGTCTCTGAATTAAGCAGAAAGCTCTCACCCAGTCAAAAGATCAGGGCTAGATCCAACACCGTTTTTTAGCTCACTGCACCATCCCAGTTTCAGAACCTGGCTGTATGCAAATTAGTCTGTTCCTGTCCCAGTGCATGATGGGAACAGGACAAACCAAACTACAGAAGCCAATTCTTACACTGGGAAGGAAACAAGCTCCCGGGGACCGGTTTCTGGCATTACAGCCGTCTTCGGCCCGGTTTGCTTGAATCCTGATGGTGCAATGAGCAAGGGTCTCACATCTGAGAATACCCTTCCACGCTTAGGGTGGACAAAAATATTTACAAAAAGGGGTGGTGAGGGACAGAGTCTCTGAATTAAGCAGAAAGCTCTCACCCAGTCAAAAGATCAGGGCTAGATCCAACACCGTTTTTTAGCTCACTGCACCATCCCAGTTTCAGAACCTGGCTGTATGCAAATTAGTCTGTTCCTGTCCCAGTGCATGATGGGAACAGGACAAACCAAACTACAGAAGCCAATTCTTACACTGGGAAGGAAACAAGCTCCCGGGGACCGGTTTCTGGCATTACAGCCGTCTTCGGCCCGGTTTGCTTGAATCCTGATGGTGCAATGAGCAAGGGTCTCACATCTGAGAATACCCTTCCACGCTTAGGGTGGACAAAAATATTTACAAAAAGGGGTGGTGAGGGACAGAGTCTGCCCTGTTCCCATGATGCACTGGGCCAGGGACAGACTGATTTGCATATAGCCAGGTTCTGAGCTGGGATGGGGCAGTGAGATAAATAACGGTGATGGATCAAGCCCTGATCTTTGGACTGGGTAAGAGTGGTCTGTTTAATTCAGACACTCTGTTCATCACCACCCCCTTTTCTAAATCGTTTTTGGCCACTACAGGTGTGGCAGGGTATACTCAGACATGAGTCCCTTTCTCACTGCTCCATCAGGATTCAAGCAAGCCGGGCCGAAGACGGCTGAAATGCCAGAAACCGGTCCCCGGTAGCTTGTCTCCTTTCTGGTGAAGAATTGGCTTGGTAGTTTAGTCTGCCCTGTTCCCATGATGCACTGGGCCAGGGACAGACTGATTTGCATATAGCCAGGTTCTGAGCTGGGATGGGGCAGTGAGATAAATAACGGTGATGAATCAAGCCCTGATCTTTGGACTGGGTAAGAGTGGTCTGTTTAATTCAGACACTCTGTTCATCACCACCCCCTTTTCTAAATCGTTTTTGGCCACTACAGGTGTGGCAGGGTATACTCAGACATGAGTCCCTTTCTCACTGCTCCATCAGGATTCAAGCAAGCCGGGCCGAAGACGGCTGAAATGCCAGAAACCGGTCCCCGGTAGCTTGTCTCCTTTCTGGTGAAGAATTGGCTTGGTAGTTTAGTCTGCCCTGTTCCCATGATGCACTGGGCCAGGGACAGACTGATTTGCATATAGCCAGGTTCTGAGCTGGGATGGGGCAGTGAGATAAATAACGGTGATGGATCAAGCCCTGATCTTCGGACTGGGTAAGAGTGGTCTGTTTAATTCAGACACTCTGTTCATCACCACCCCCTTTTCTAAATCAACTTGTTAACTGAGAGCATTCGGACAGGTCCAACTTCTACTGAGCCACTATTTCCATTCATAGAGGCTTTTACATACTGGTAACTTGGCCCAAGTCCTCCTTGGGCACTCCTTTCTGTTGACCTCTTGCTAGACTACATGTGCTGGCTTCCCGTTTGACAAGGCTCTCTGCAGCTGAAAGCTGGTAGAGATTTTGGCGAGTAAAGTCACTCCCAATGCCTTTCTGCTTAATCCTTTGTATAGTGTTGAAACGTAGTAATGCATTTTAAAGAAAATGTTCTCTTTATGGCTAGCTTTTTATTTTTATTTTTTATTTTTTTTGTCCTCATACGCCAGAAGATATTCTCAGAGTACCAAGTCCATGCCACCCACTACGCAACAGATAGACCCCTCCTTGAACTCTGAAGATCTTAATGGATCCACTTTCTGCAGATACCCACAAAGTACCAAAAGAGGTAGTCCATTCAGTTAGTCTATCTTTCCAGGCTGTAGAACTGATTCTGGGGTGATTCACTCTGCAAAAAGGCATAGTCATTGGACCTCAACAGTTACATCCTATCGAGCCAATTGATACAAGGAATCCAGAAATACTTCCTTCTCTTCCAAACTGCCTTGTCTAAGTTCAATGTGTGTTTAATTGCATTTATCCAATCTAGGTATGAAGGTGCAATATCTTTAACATAAAGTTTGCATATTTCTCTGCGTGCCAGAATAATTAAATATAAAGACAATTTATTTACATCTTGAGGGAGTTCCTCATAGTTACGAAAATACCCAAAAATACAAGTGATATACAGACCTGTATATCAAAATTAAACACATTTTTCATACCTTCCGCTACAGTGGCCCAAAAATGACTTAGAACAGGACAGTTTAAAAACATGTGAAGGTTGTCTGCTTTTTCCTGCTTACACTTTGGACAACAGGGAGTCGGGCCTTTAGAAAATTTAGCCAGCCTAGCAGGAGACCAATATACTCTGTGAAGGGAAAAAAGATGGTTGCGCTTTAAATTGGCGCGAGAGACTGGTATATAGTAGGTCAAAGGATACTTGCCATAACGCCTCCAACTCCGCATCTGGAACCTGTTCTCCCCATAGTTGAACTGGCAAGGTAAATTCTCTTCCAAGGGATCCTCATCAATAGTCTTTACTTTAATAGGGCGAGTTAATATCATTAAGATGCTGCTGCCCAAAATAATATTTTTATTCCAGAACATCCCGTTAGCCTTCAGGGAAGTTCAGCTAAGGAAAATCCAAGCTAAATGGAACTCTTTTGTATGGGCCTCAAAGGGTATAAGGATTGCATGGAAGAAGTTGCGAAGAAAGAAAAGTAAAGGAGGACTGTGTGCTCCAGATCTGAAATTTTATGCCTGGACTTTGCTATTGAAGGCAGGGATAATGCTATTTGACACTCCAGATAGTACAGAAACAGGTATAATGTTATCAGGAATCCAAGAGGGGCTCATGGTTTTTTGCTGAAGTTCGGAAATCAGCGTTTTTTCAAGAAGGTTCGTCTAAAGATGTTGAGAGATATGGCCTCCGTTTGGGCCAGAGTAAGGAGATCGTTGAGCATTCCATATTATTCAGCCATATATATACACACACACGCAATTGCAGCCAAATACACAATAGAGCTGGATTATGCTGGAGAGAATTTTCACCATACATGAAACATATGCATTAGAAACATGAAAAACAACACCAAAAATTGTTTTGAAAGTGTTTTAATGCTGAAAAAGCAGTAGAAATTCTTATTATATCTTGAAAGCTTGGAAAGCTCCCAGGCTGCATTGCAAACACAGTCTAAAAAGACTGAAAAGTTAACCTGTAGCTACATGCTACAAAAAACTGACACCGTGCCTTTAAGGCATTCATGACCCCCAGTATCCCATTATGCCTCAGGGGTGACAGTTGGGTCAGTTCTTTTCGGAGACTGAAAAACCATGAAAACAAATAGGTTAACAATATCTCCAAATTAATAAAGATCCTTTGCCCGGGGAGGCGGGAGGGTTGCTTATGACTTTGATGAGGATACCCCTGGAAGAGAACTAGGATTACAGGTAAGTAACTAATCCTTCTCTTACAGGGGATCCTCATCAATAGTCATAAGCATTAGAATAGAATAGCGAGCCTCACCTCATCTCCCTGCGGGCAAAGGAGTAACAATACAGTAATAACATTACTAAGCCTAGAAAAAACTAAGCTTGTACAGGCCGCAGGCTACCCAAATAGATTCCTCAAAGAGGCTTGTCCTACTGGAATATCAGCCCTGGAATCAGATTCTAGACAGTAATGCCGTGTAAAGGTATGAACTGATCTACAGGTTGCAGCCTTGCAAATCTGACATAGGGACATCATGCAGGAAAGCTACTGTGGCCGCTTTCCCCCTAGTAGAGTGTGCTTTAGGTGACAAAAGTAAGGGCTTGCCTGCAAGCTGATAAGCCAATTTAATACAGGAGACGAACCATCTGGAAATGGATCTCTTAGCAGCTGGAAAGCCCGTTCTCAGTGGACCATAGTTGATAAACAATTGGTCAGTCTTCCTACTCTCTTTGGTCTTTTCCAAATAAAATTTATGGACTCTTTTGAGATCTAAAGAGAGCAGCGACCGCTCAGCCGGCGTCGTAGGTTTTGGAAAAAAAGAAGGAAGAGAAATACTTATTTATATGAAAATCAGAGACAACCTTAGGTGAAAATGATGGATGTGCCCTTAAGACTACTCTGTTCTGATGGAAAACAGTGTAGGGTTCTTTTGTACACAGCGCTTGTATCTCACTTACTCTGCGCGCTGATGTAATTGCAACTAGAAATGCGGCCTTCCACGATAGGTGTTGCAAGGAAGCTATCTGGATGGGCTCAAAGGGGGGCCCATCAACTTAGACAACACTAGGTTTAATTCCCACGGAGGAGAAGGGTTTCTAACAGGGGGGTACACTTTCTTCAACCCGTGTAAGAAGTCCTTGACCACCTCCATCTGGTAGAAGGAGGGCTGAGTAGGAGACTTCCTATAAGCCGTAATGACAGAGAGGTGCACCCTGATCGAAGCATATTTAAGACCAGATCTTGCTAGGTACAGCAGGTAAGGCAGAATCACACCCTCCTGTGCTGATGAGGGATCAAAGTGACGTTCTCTGCACCAAAGATAAAACCTCTTCCACTTAAACGCATAAGACGTTCTTGTGGAGGGTCGTTTCGCTTCCTTTAAAATGTCCATGCAATCAGGTGGCAAATTTAAATGTCCGTATTGTAGGACCTCAGGAGCCATGCTTTTAAGTGCAGTGAGGGAAAGTTGGGATGAAGAATCCTTCCCTCATCTTGGTCAGCAGGTCTGGCCTGCAGGGCAGTCTCCTGGGTGGAAGCACCGACAGCTGTAGAAGGTCCGGGTACCACCACTGCCGAGGCCAGTCTGGGGCTACCGATGTGCCTATCGAAGATAGGAAGCCGAGGTAAAAAGTCTGCCCCTTGGTTTACTCCCGAGCTGCAGAATGCCAAATCAGAGTGTAAAAAACCTAGAGCGGAAATGGCGGATAGACTTCTGCCCTCAAACCAAGACCATTTACAAGGAAGCACAGAGAAAATAAAAAATTAAACTGTGAGGAACAAAGGCGACACACTATAAAAACCGTATTGGGGAGGCAGAAAACTCCTCGAGAGAATTGTTCAAAATTTTCTAAGAGATCTCAGTGGTAGTAAATACAAATACACCAGAAAATGACTCAGTCGAGGAATGTAACAGAATAGCCAACTATTTTGCAGGAAAGGTCAAAGATATCTATGCCACCTTCTCGGGCAGCATGATATGTGGACGAGACTTTGAGGAAAAGGCGGGGGCAAGTAAGGTGGAGAACTGTCTAAAGGTCTTTTCGGTACCCCCTCCAGAGACACTAATCAACATCTGCCAGGGTATTAAATCTGGCTCCCCTCGGGACCCAGCACCTCCTCAGGTGTTGGGGGGGAAAGCATCACGGTGCTAGAACCTTATAAGAGGCATGTGCTTCAGGTCTCATTTGCCTCCGGAACACTCCCGGATGACTGGAAGAAAGCGGTAGTTCTTCCCATTAAAAAGAAACCCAATGTTAGCCATGAAGGTCTCAAACTTAAGACCTATCTCCTTACTACCGTACCTGGCCAAAGTGGCAGAGAAAGTGGCCAACATACAACTAATGGCCCACTTAGAGAATAACAACCTCCTGCATTCCTCTCAATCAGGTTTTCGACTGGGTTTCTCTACGGAGACGGCCCTTTTGAGAGCAACAGAGACCCTGCGGCAAGGGCCGGATTCCGGACACACCATGGCACTGGTAATGCTCGACCTCAGTGCGGAGTTTGACACTGTAGCTCATGCCATCTTACTACAGTGTCTAAACAAAGCAGGCGTCACAGAGTCCGCGCTAAGTTGGCTGAAAGCATTCCTCACTGACCGAAGCTTCCAGGTCCAAAGGGGCTCCTTTAAATCATCTGCCATAGCGCTAGAACAAGGGGTGCCCGAGGGCTCAGCCTTGAGCCCAAGTTTGTTTAATCTGTATATGGCCCCCTTGGCAGAAGTGGTGCAAGCGTATGGAGTGGAGTTAGTCTCCTACGCTGATGACACCCAACTGCTGATCTCCCTGTCCCAAGCCCCCGCTACAGCGGCATCTAACTTCAAGGCCTGTATGCAGGCCTTGGCAGGATGGATGAACTCTCACTGTCTAAAGCTCAACGGCTCCAAGACAGAGGTTATGGTGATTGGAGGGAGCAACTCAAGCTGGACAGTGGACTGGTGGCCAACATGCCTAGGCCCCACGCCCACTCTCTGTAAGGAGGCAATGAACCTGGGAATATGGGTTGATCCCAAACTATTCTATGAGGGCCACGTCAACCGTCTAGTGGGAAAGTGTTTTGGGATACTGAAAACTCTCAATCACACATTAGACTTACTCCTGCTGGAGGCTCTACGTACCATGACACAAGCTCTGGTTACGTCCCGTATGGACTACGGAAATGTTCTGCTCTTAGGCACCACTGAAAAAAGCTTAGGGCGATTGCAAGTCCTTCAAAATACAGCCGCCCGCCTGGTGCTGAGACTTCCTAAAAGAGCAGCCTCTAAACCAGCTCTTGCGGCGCTACACTGGCTACCGGTCAGAAAGAGAGTGATGTATAAAGCGCTCCGAATATGCCACCGGATTATATGGCATAAAGCACCATCCTATCTTCTTGACCTGGTACACATTTATGAGCCAACAAGAACACTACGCTCAGTAGGAGTGGGTCTATTGAAGATTCCCCTTGTAAAAAGAGAAAAATTGGGTGGTCGTTCTTTCAGACTGATAGCAGCCAGCAACTGGAACAGACTCCCGATTAGCCTCAGATTGGAAGGATCTGAAGTAGAGTTCAGAAAACTTCTAAAAACCCACCTGTATAATCTTTAAATACACAGCTGAGCAGAGGAGCCTTCCTATGCTTCTGAGCGCTTTCCTTTCTCCATAGCGCGGGGACACGCCGAGATGGCGTCACCAGGCGCTTTATAAACCTCTTTATTATTATTATTATTATTATTATTATTATTATTATTATTATTATTATTATTATTAATACCAACAGAGGGGCAGTCCTTTCGCGGGAAGGGGAATGGACGTGGAAACAGAAGAGGTGGACAACAACCCACCTTCACTGAACCTTTTCTTCCTGGAGTGGAAGAAAATAACTACAAACAGATGGATTCTCAACACCATACAGTACGGATACTGTATAGAGTTGGAAAGAACACCACCAAACAAAAAACCAAAAAGAAGAGCACTAGCAAAGAAGGAACTAGAGCTACTTCAAAGGGAAGCACAAGAACTCCTGCAGAAGGAGGCTATCAAGCTTTTCCCTCCCATAGAGAGGAACAAGGGGGTGTACTCTACGTACTTCCTGGTACCAAAGGTAGACGAAACAATGAGACCCATCCTGGACCTAAAGGTTCCTCAACAAATACATAAAAACCCAAAAATTCAAAATGATGTCCCTGCAAGAGGTCCTTCCACAGATACAAGGCGGGGACTTCATGGTCACCATAGACCTCCAAGATGCCTACCTGCACATCCCAATGAACAGACGGCACAAACATCTGCTAAGATTTGTCATCAACACAGATCACTATCAATTCACGGCACTGGCATTCGGACTGAAATCAGCACCACGGGTATTTACAAAGTGCCTTGCAGCAGTCGCAGCACACTTAAGGAGGGAAGGGATCCACATATACCCTTACCTGGATGACTGGCTAATAAAGGCAAAGTCAAACAAGACATGCAAACGGCAGGCACAACGAGTGACGGACACGCTGATGGCCCTGGGTTTATCCATCCACTGGGGAAAATTCTCAATGAACCCAGAACAAGTAAAACATGTTCCTGGGTGCACAGATCAACACCTTACAGGAGAAGGTGTTCCCCAGCGAGAAGAGAACGCTGGCACTGTTGAAGGAGGCACACCTCTACCAGAAGGGGCGTGCTCTGACAGTGAGGATGGCGAGCAAGATGGGCATGATGGCCTCATGCATACACATGGTGCCAAATGTATGACTCCACATGAGACCACTCCAGGAGTTCCTTCAGGACCAATGGTCACAAGCTGCAGGGTGTTGGGAGGACATAGCGGTTGTAACACATGCAGTGCACAAGGAGATATCATGGTGGAACAAAGGAAACATAACAAAAGGGAAGCCTCTAACACCACCAACACCAACGGTGACCATCACCGCAGACTCGTCCCAGAAGGGATGGGGAGCACACATGAAAAAACTCAGGGTGAGGGGTCTGTGGACCCCAACGGATGCGGTCAAATGCATCAATTACCTGGAACTAAAGACCGTTTTCCTCGCACCAAAGGCATTCCAGACGAAGCTGTACAACCAAACAGTGTTGATCCAGACAGATAACACAACAGCGATGTTCTACATAAAACTGCAGGGAGGAACACAATCAGCCCCGCTGTCAGAACTAGCGCAGGAAATATGGAGATGGGCCATCCCACTAAAAATAGACCTACTGGCGATTCATCTGCCACGTGGAAGCGGACTGGCTAAGCAGGCAGACATCTGCTTCACACGAATGGGAGCTCAATGCCCAAGAGATAAGGAGACTGTTCGACAGGTGGGGAACACCATTGATAGACCTATTTGCAACACGCCAGAATGCAAAATGCCAGCACTTCGCAACCAGGGTAAGGGTCACTGGGGAATGCCCTATGGATAAGCTGGTCAAAGACATTTGCTTACGCTTTTCCGCCGATCCCCCTGATACACAAGGTACTCAGCAAGTGCAGGACGAGCAACATGACCCTAATACTGGTGGCACCACAGTGGGCCAGACAGACCTGGTACTCGCAGATTATGGAGATGACACAGAGATTTGGGAGAAGGAAAGACCTACTCTATATGCAAAACGGAGAAGTGTTGCATCCAGAGCCGGAAAGTCTAAGCCTGGCAGCCTGGCTCCTGAGGACATAGAGTTCGCACACCTTAAATTACCTGAGAGCACCCTGAAGGTACTTCGAGAGGCAAAAAGACCTAGCACGCGGAAGTGCTACGTGGCCAAATGGAAGAGGTTCACACTATGGTGCAGAAAGGAAAAACTGCACAACAAGATGACAAGTGACTCAACAGTGCTAAAATACCTCACACACCTGCTCAAGGCTAATCTGAGGTCATCCTCGCTAAGGGTACACCTGGCAGCCATAGTCTCTTACACTAGAGGAGAGACAGGGAAAAGCTTTTTTACTTCAGATTGTAAAAAGGTTCTTGGAAGGCGCAAAGAGGATCGCACTGCCAAAGAGGTTACCAGCACCAGCGTGGAACCTCAACCTAGTACTGACGGAACTCATAAAAGCGCCCTTTGAACCGATCCATAAGACCTCCCTACAAATGCTAACTTTGAAAACAGCTTTCCTGGTGGCAATCACCTCGCTAGGCAGGGTGAGCGAGCTACAGGCGCTAACGCTACAAGAACCCTACATACAAATTCACAACGATAGGGTGATGATGAGAACGGACCCACATTTTATGCCAAAGATGTTGTCTAAGCTCCACATCAACTAAACTATTCAAATACCTAGTTTCTTCCAGAAACCAACGACAAACACAGAAAGAGCACTGCACACTCTGGACGCCAGATGTGCAGTCATGCACTACATAGAGAGAACTAAGAATCACAGAAAAACAAAAAAATGTTTGTCATTCGCAGACAGTTTCAAGGGGAAAGCAGTTACCAAGGGGACAATTGCACGATGGATAGCACAAGCAATAAAATTCCGCCACAAACAAGCTGGGCAAGAACTAGCAGAGGGCCCGCGGGCCCATTCGACCAGGAAAAAGGGAGCAACAATAGCCTTCCTGGCTAACACTCCCATTCAGGACATATGCCTGGCGGCAACATGGGTCTCAGTGCACACGTTCACAAAACACTACTGTGTGGACATACAAATAAACAAAGAAGCACAAGTAGGACAGAAAGTGCTTCAACACATATTCAAAACCCAAGGCTCATCTTCCACCCAGCCGCCACAATAACAAACCGCTACAAAGTCTATGCACAGCATAGTGAATCCAGAGATTCACGCTACAAAACGAATAGTTTCTTACCTGTCGGTGTAGTTTGCAGCTTGAAGATCTTTCTGGATTCACTAGCGAACCCACCCACCTCCGCCCGAAAGATGAGACTGGAGAAAGAGGTGGTAAAAACGGGGAAAAGACTTTAACAGACTTTTGAAGGAAAAAGCGGTGAAACTAAATATTGAAACATTGCCATACTATTCGGAAACTGAACACAAACAGGAAAAAAAAGAATCTGAAGATGGCGCCCAAGGGTGGGAGCTTCCGCAGGAAGCATGCCGACGTCACCGAAAGGACACCAAAAGGTGGGACGTCGACGGCCACCTGGGCTACGGAAAGAAAAGAAAAGACTACGATCCCGGACTCAACCACTAGACCGCGGAATAATGCACAGCATATTGAATCGAGAAAGATCTTCAAGCTGCAAAACTACACTGACAGATAAGAAACTATTCTTCTACCCTTAAGATCTTTGTCTGCAGTTTCCTGGGCATTTGTTATGTTTCATTGTAGGCATCAGTGCTCGGGTACACAAAGCACTACTACCGTGTTTGTAAAAGTGTGCACTTATTCCAATTAGATGGCTATTTTGCTCATATGGGCCTGCAAGACGTTCTGGTCCGGGTCCACTCCCCATACTCTCCCCCTTTGGGAACAACCTCTATTGTATCTATTTCCACATACTAGCAAGATTCCAGTGAGAAACTGCCATACGCCCAGAGGAGTGGCGCTTGTATGCTGCTGTGTGCAGCTCTGCTTCTTCACTTCTAGAGTGCTACAGAGTCCCAGCAGCGCTGCATGACACCACCTATCGGTAGGTGGGAGCACTGCTACAAAAATCTCCAAAAACATTTTGGCACCTGGGGTTTATTCTTAAAGTGAGGAATTTTTGGTGGGAATATGCACCAGCAAGAGTATTTCAAAAGTAAGTAACTTGTTCTTTAACGTTATAGAAAAATATGTGCCTACTTAAAGGTGACTCAGTGTTACTTTGCAGTATCCTTAGTTAAATATTAGATCCAATTGCTCATTACTAAAGTTAAAATTAGAAATGGTCGGGCACCTATGTTTTACAGATTCAATAGGGAATAGCGTTGTCAGGCAGTGAACTGTTTCTTTTGAATTCTTACTTAGGTTTGTAGTCTTATTAAGAGTGTGGCTGCTGTTTAATAACTTAATCTAGACTTAAAGAATGGTCAGCTAAGTATCTAACTATACATGTTTAGTACATTTCCACAAATTTACTTAAGTATTTCTTTTCATTCAACAGTAAACAGGAGGAGTCTGCTCAAGTGTCGTCTGCTTCTACAGCATCTATGCCTGAGATGACAAGTGTCTCAGTCCCTGTTCCTGCTCCAGTGTCTGCTCCAGTTTCTGCTCCTGTTTCCTCTCCTCTTCCTGTGGCAATTTCTGCTCCTTTATCAACTCCGGTAGCTGCTCCTCTGGTTCCTCCTCTGGTTGCTCCAATATCTGCTCCCCTGGCTGCTCCACTTGCTCCTACTCTTGTTGCTCCAGGTGTTGCTCCTCCTGGTGTTGCTCCTCTTCTACCTCCTCTCGCGGCACCTATGGCTGCTCCTCTGGCAGGTCCGCTTGCAGGTCCTTTAGGTATTCCCCTTGCTGCACCAATGGCAGTCCCAGTTGCCCCAATTGCAGTTCCAGTTGCTTCTCCTATTATTTCTGCTGCTACCCCAGTGAGCACTGTAGCCTCGATCACTGCCCCAGCAGCAGTAGTTTTCCCTCCAGTTGAATCTGAAATTGCAGCAGTTGCTCCTACACTTGGATCAGAAAATGAAATTGTTACAGATTCAAATGAAGAGCAAGCACCCACAGCTGCGCAAGAGAACGATGACACTACCAGTAGCGTTTCGGAAGATGTTTCTAAACCTGATGATATCGCAAGGTGAGTGTAACCTGTAAACATGAATTTGCGTTTACAAAATTGAGTTAACTGAAAAGTCACTGCCCCCAACACACACAACCCCTTCAGACCCCCATGCCACACCCAACCCCTCACCACTCTCCTCCTACTTCACCTTATTTGCCATAAGCTCATGTGCTTCAGTGGTGTAGCACTGAAGTTAAATGGATTCATGTAGACAGTTTTTAAAAGGGTTGTTGCAGCTGTAGCTCTAAAAAGTTGTTGGCTCTTCATTAGAAAAATTCTTAACTTATGTTTCCCCTTAATACTAAACATGGCATAACATGGCACACTTAAGTGGGTGTATCAGCATTGTTCAAAGGTGGTTGGTGCATTTAGAAAGACTACCCTCCCACACCTACACAGGCATCTGCTTTTCAATTTTTATTTCAGCTTTTTAGAACTGTTTACTGGTCTCTATCTTGAGAGCATTATCATTTACACGTGGCTTCTCCTCAAGCACAAATCATGAATAAAATGATTGCTTTCTGAAGTATTCTTAAAGAAAGGGAGAAAAGGAGCAGCAAATGAACTCAAATGGAGAGCAAGAAGAAAAGAAAAATGTGGACGAGAAAGCAAAGGAATAATGGTTTCTACACTCAGTCCATGGGCAGAGTTTATGGATGAACTGGTCAGAGATCTTATCCTACTCTTTTCTTCCTCTCCCATTCCTGTACCTGGTCAGGAAGCTTTGGCAAACCTCCCTGTAGGAAGCTGCCTCGTTATGATATTGGCACTAGGTGGCAATACTGTGCACAGAGTCCAGGGGTTCCCCACAAATGTACAGAGCTCAACGCAAAACCCAAAGTGCTCTATTAGTGGTAGTGTTGAAGAGCAGCATTAGGCCTAACACAAATGTGTGTAAGACATTTAATGCACACATGATCAATAATGGACACACGACGACAAGGTGATTCAGACCAATTTTATAAAATTATGTTTGAGGCATGTGGGCTGCTGAATTCATATCTGTGCATAGATCGCCGCCTAGTGTTGCGTCCGGATGAGTGCACATTGTTGTCCTGGAAGAGTCTTCGAAGTATCACGAGATAGGTGGCTCCTCCCTTGGACTACAGTGCGCATGGGCATCCTCTCCAACCTTAAATTGTTTTTTTCCGCCATTGGGTTTGGCTATGTTTTCCAACTCTGAGGTCGGAATCGATAAAAAAACTTTGCTAAAAGGCCTTCGGGGGCGTCGGTATTGTTATTCGATCGGTACCGACAACTTGCTTTCTGCTGTTTCTACTCACAACGTCGAATCGAGCCGTGTGGCCTTTTCGACACCAAAGGACCGATCTTCGATGGAACGAAGTCCATTCAGAAGATGCCCCAACTGTAACTCAAAATTCCCACACATAGATAAACACCCTGTGTGCAACAAGTGTTTATCTCTGGAACACAATGAAGCCGACTGCTTAGCTTGTGCGCAGTTTCGATCGAAGAAGACACTTCGGCTTCGAAGAGCAGCGAGGCAGACGATGCAAGCCAGCGCCTGAGCTGGAGAACATCTTTGAAGACGACGACGAAGAAGTCGTTGCAGCTGAGGACTCAGACCAACAGTCGGAGCAGGGGTCGGAACATGACTCCAACTACTACCTCGACGAAGAAGACGACATCGTCTAGGTAGGGGACAACGATCCAGGCATAGGAGCCGTCGAGGACGACTCCGGCGAGGACACAGGGTCAACCGTGAGTACGGAGCCCAGTACTGTTATTGATACGCTTCCAGAGGCTCAGGTCGAGGCATCGCCGGAAGGCCTTAGCCAAGACCCTAACATCGATTCTATAGCCCTGCAATTCAGCCCGGCTAAGAATATAAGACAAGAGCCATCACTGCAACATTACCACTCCTTAATAATATCGAAACCAAAAGTGAAGGAAGCAAAACAGAAACCGAAACTGATAGACTTTACAATCTTCGGACCGAGAGGTGCGGATCCATCGGCGCCGACCAAAAACAAAATGGCCGCCGACCCGGCTGGGTCGCATATGAGGGTTGTAGAGCCAAGAGCCAGTACACCCAGAGACATGCCCAAGCTTAAGGCCGTCGAACTGACAAGATCGATGTCGACGCCAGGCAACATAACAAAGGACTCCTGCAGAAGATGGTTGTCGAACCGAAGCAAAAAGTCGACAATCCGAAGACAGTGCAAACAAAGACACTCGACCTGAAGGCAAAGATCGAGGCAAAGGGGTCAGTCGAGCCGAGACAACAAATCATCGCTCCTAAGCAGCAGACTTCGAAGACGACACCAAGCCAAAAAGCGGTTATCGAACCAAAGAAAACGGTCGGACCGATAACCATTTCGGCACCGAAGAAGTTCATCCAGCCGAAAAAGACTGTCGATGCACAAAAGTCCCTCGGACCGATAAAATTTGGACTTCCATAGCACATGAGGCAAAAAACGGTTGAACCAACAACGGAAATCGAGCCGACGCCTACAAAGAAGGCAATAACGGGGAGAAGAGCTCAAGCACATGAAGAGCAAGAGCCCTCGACAGAAGAACAATCAAAATTGTATGTTGACCCCGAAACTGGCAGAGTTACCCTATTGAAAAGGAATATCAGACCAGATACTTACTCTGAAACATATAAAATACCACTATAGAAGAAATGAGACTCTTCTACATCTCCTACTCTCTTTGAGCCTATCAGACCACATGTGCAAGAGACTTATACATATTCTCCCACACACCGATGAGGATGTGGAATATGAGGATAATTAACTTTATTATTATCCTGTGGACAATGGCCAGGACAACCAAACTCAACCATGGTCTGACCCTGCAGATCCTGTAGACTCTCAGCCCATGCAAGACACGATTGCATATCTTGTTAAAACTTCGCCTACAGAGGACTCAGCTGCTTTCAATGTATTGCTAGAAAGAGCAGCATACAACCACCACGTGGAAATGCATGCAGACCCCATTGAGCAAGACTTCCTTTTCGATACTTTCAACACCTCTGAAAGATCAGTGAAAACATTGCCAATGTTAAAGGGGGTGCTTAAACACGCAGGGGACATATTTAAGGAAACAACCAGGGCACGAGTCATTAACCCCAGGATAGAGAAGAAATATAGGCCAGCACCAGTGGACCCTACTTACATTAGAGGACAGCTACCTTTGGACTCTTTGGTAGTATCCAATGCACGTAAACGTGCAAATTCAGACTACTGGCGAGGCCCTACCTCCAGACAGAGTCTAAAATTCTGGAAGCCTCGGGCAAAAAGGTAGCTGCTCAAGCAGCTAACATATGGAGAATTTCAAACACACAAGCACTGTTAGTCAGGTATGACAGGGCCCACTACGACACACTAGAGCAAATTCTCCAGCATCTACCTGACCTTTATAAAGAACAGGCAGAGTACCTAATACAAGAGGGGACCCTCATATCCAACGCCTCCATCAAGTGCGCGCTAGATGCGGCAGACACAGCAGCCAGGGCTATCAATACCAGTGTCATGCTTAGACGCCATGTGTTGCTCCGCATATCTGGGTTTAAAAATGAGGTTCAGAACACTTTACTCAATCAACCTGTGAACCCTGATTATCTGTTTGGCCCTAATGTGGACACAATATTAGACAAAATGAAGAAGGATACCGAGACAGCCAAGTCTATGAGAGCCTTGCAGTCACAACAATACAGAGGTGGCTCCTTTCGTCGCTCCGGCAACAGAGGAGCCGCACGAGCAGGCTCAACACAGCAAACCTCATACAACAAAGGGAACACGCAAAACACCTATAACAAAAACAGAGGTGGATACCGTGGCAATAACAGCTAAGGTAGAGGACGAGGGAATAACACCACCAGATCCTCTACCAATACCAAACAGTGACTTCTTGTCACTACCCCCAGACCATGTAGCACCGGTCGGGGGAAGACTACAGCAGTTCCTGCAAGTCTGGGAAAACATAACTACAGACAAGTGGGTGAGGCAAATTATCCAGCATGGCTATTGCCTAGAATTACCCTCCACACCACCCAACATTCCACCAAGACACCGTCCTATGTCCGCAGAATACCTACACTTATTGCAGCAGGAAGTCATCAGCATGCTACAAAAAAGGCCATAGAACTAGTACGCTTAGAACACCAGGGTACAGGGGTTTACTCACTGTACTTCCTAATCCCCAAAAAGGACGGGCCTCTCAGGCCAATTCTAGATCTCAGGCCCCTAAACTAATTCATTTTATCAGAGCATTTCCACATGCTCACTCTACAGCAGGTGTTACCACTGTTGTGTCAAGGAGACTTCCTCGCAACACTAGACCTCAAAGACGCATATTTACGCATATTAGTTGCTCATTTTCTTTTTTCCAATTTTAGCTTCTGCTCTCTTGCCCAGTTCTCGGTCAGTTGTAGCACCATGAAACCGCTGGTGTACGTGCGCTGTATAAATAATTTTAAATAGAAATAGAAATTCCATATACCAGTGCACCCAGCACACAGGAAATATCTCAGGTTTACCATACAAAATTAGCACTACCAATTCAAAGTCCTTCCTTTTGGGGTGACAACAGCCCCAAGAGTTCTCACCAAGTGCTTAGCGACAGTAGCTGCACATCTATGAAGACAACATATTCATGTCTATCCGTACCTGGACGACTGGCTGATACAAGCACAGTCAGCCCAGCAATGTGCCAGCCACATGTCAGGCACAATTCACCTCCTGCACAGTTTAGGTTCACCTCCTGCACAGTTTAGGTTTCTCGCTGAACTATCCAAAGTCCCAATTTTCAGCCGGCCCATGTACAACAATACCTGGGAGCGACTATAGACACTCTGGCAAGGAAAGCACAGCCAAATTCTGTCAGAATAAACAGCATTCAGACGCTAATCCAAAGGTTCAGGCCCAAGCACTCGCTCCCAGCTCGAGTGTTTATGCAACTGTTAGGCATGATGGCCTCATGCATTTTCATAGTCCCTCACGCAAGACTACACATGAGTCCGCTGCAGGAGTGCCTAGCACGTCAGTGGAACCAGGTTCAATGGCAATTAAACGACCTGGTGTTGGTGACCAGTCGTGCATACAACTCTCTGCATTGGTGGAATCCACAAAACCTTTGCAAGGGACGACTGTTCCAAGAGCCTTTACCACAAATAGTCTTGATGACGGACGCATCCTTGATAGGGTGGGTAGCCCATGTCCTTCACCACCCAGTGCAGGGCTTATGGACCACACAACAGAAGAAAATGCACATCAACCTACTGGAGCTGATGGCAATTTTTATGGCAATACAAGCTTTCAAAGTACATCTGTGCAACAAAACTGTGTTGATTTGGACGGACAACATGTACTACATACAGAAACAGGGAGGAACACACTCTCCACAGCTGTCACATCTAGCTCCGAGCATGTGGAAGTGGGCCATTCAAAGAAACATTTTTCTCATGGCAGAACACCTCCCAGGCAAGGACAATCGAATAGCTGATCTGCTCAGCAGACACAGCCAACAGATGCACGAGTGGGAGATTCATCCCTCAGTGCTTCAACCATACTTCCAACAGTGGGGACAACCAGAGATAGACCTGTTCGCCACAAAATAAAACGCAAAATGCCGGTACTTCGCCGCAAGGTTCCCACACCCGCAGTCCCAGGGCAATGCGATATGGATGAACTAGTCTGGCAAATTTGCCTACGCTTTTCCACCAGCAGCGTTGATACCGCTAGTGGCACGCAAACTGCGCCAGCACTCCATGACGCTAATCCTGGTTGCTCCAACATGGGCGAGGCAACCATGGTACACCACGTTCCTAGAACTTTCCGTGGTGCCTCATCAAAGACTAAAACTAACACCCAGTCTCTTAACGCAGAGCCATGGAGACATTCGGCACCCAGATCCGCAGCAGCTGAACCTTGCAATCTGACTCCTGAAGTCATAGAGTTTGGCTACCTAAACTTACCTCCTGACTGCATGAACATTATCAAGGAGGCAAGAAGACCTACCACAAGAGCATGCTATGCGGCAAAGTGGAAACGTTTTGTCATTTACTGTAACAACAATGACATAAACCCACTAGATGCATCAACTCAAAATATCATATGGTATCTTTTGCACCTACACCGCTGCAATCTAGCCTATACCTCCATAAGGATACACTTAGCTGCCATAGCAGCTTACCTTCAGAACAGGCAACACCTTTCGCTATTCAGAGTGCCTGCAATTAAAGCATTCATGGAAGGGCTCAAACGAGTTAGCGAGCTGCAAGCCCTAACTATTCAAGAGCCATTCTTCCAAATTCACGCAAATAGGGTCGTGCTTAGGACAAACCATAAATTTATGCCCAAAGTGGTATCCCACTTCCACATCAATCAAACAATAGAACTACCAGTGTTCTTCCCAAATCCACAGTCAGTACCTGAAAGGGCTCTACACACACTAGACGTTAAGAGGGCTCTCCTATACTACATAGACAGGACGAAAGATTTCAGAAAGACAAAACAGTTGTTTGTTGCTTTTTCACCACAACACAAAGGCAACCCCATTTCTAAATCTGGACTAGCCCGATGGATAGTTAAGTGCATTCAAATATGTTATCTTAAGGCAAAACACACTTTAACAGTTCTCCCAAGAGCGCATTCTTCACGCAAAATGGGGGCATCCATGGCTTTCCTAGGAAACATTTCTCTAGAGGAAATATGTAAAGCAGCCACATGGACTACCATACATACTTTCACAAAACACTATTGTGTAGATGTACATTCCAAACAGCAAGCTGCTGTAGGACAGGCTGTACTAAACTCTGTTTCAGACTGCTGCAGCTGGCACAGGTAGCTGCCGCTAAGGGAGACACTGCTATACATTCTATGCACAGATATGAATTCAGCAGCCCACATTCCTCGAACGGAATATGCTACTTACCAGTATGCATCTGTTCTTGGCATGTAGGGCTGCTGACATTCATATCGCCCACCCTCCTCCCCGGTGCCTGTCGCAGCTGTAGCACTCGGAATCATTTTCAGGCATGGTCATCACTTTCAGTATTACACTCCTCCACCTCTGCCACAATGGCAAAAAACAATCTGGGGATGGAGAGGATGCCCATGCGCACTGTAGTCCAAGGGAGGAGGCACCTATCTTGTGATACTTCGAAGATTCTTCCAGGACAACAATGTGCAATCATCCGGCCCCAACACTAGGCGGCGATCTATGCACAGATATGAATGTCAGCAGCCCTACATGCCAAGAACAGATGCATACTGGTAAGTAGCATGTTCGAGGCATGTGGGCTGCTGAATTCATATCTGTGCATAGATCGCCGTCTAGTGTTGGGTCCGGATGATTGCACATTGTTGTCCTGGAAGAGTCTTCGAAGTATCACGAGATAGGTGGCTCCTCCCCTGGACTACAGTGCGCATGGGCATCGACTCCATCCCCAGATTGTTTTTTTCCGCCATTGGGTTCGGATGTGTTTCGGTTCCCTCTGTCGGAATCGATAGTTGTTTAATTTCTTTTACTCGAGACCAAAAGGTCTTTAGGACTCGCGTCGGTATAGTCTATCGTTCGGGTTCGTCTGTTTCATCGACTCCGAGCCAACTCCGCCCTTCCGCATGCTTTCGGCGCGGACGGGCCTACACGACGCTCCACATGGAACGAAGTCCATTTAAGAGGTGCCCGGTGTGTGCCTCGAAGTACCCACATATCGATGTGCACCCGGTGTGCAATAAGTGCTTGTCGCCGGACTATGACGAGGCCGAGTGTATGGCCTGCTCCAAGTTCCGGTCGAAGAAGACGCTCAAGCTCCGCCGAGCTGCAAGACTGCAGGCCCAGCGATCGGCACCCCCTCCGACGGACATCTTCGACGCGGAGGATGTCGGCGACGACACTATCCAAGATATCACGGACTCTAACCCGGCGTCGGAGGTCGAGGAAGACTACGACGCGGAATACGAGGATTTCGATGAAGTCGTCGAGGAGGTAGGGGACGACGACGGGGCCTTTGCCACCGTAGAGGATAGCTCGGAGAAGGAGCTTCCTCACACTGACTCCGGGGCCGGCCAACATTATAAGGCCCAGGCTGAGGGATCGCCTTCGGGCCTTACCCAAAGTCTTGATTCCCGTCCCACGGCTCCGCCTCCCGGCCCGGCCACGGACATGGATGCGGCGCCACTTACGGTACCGAAACCGAAAGTGAAACCATCGGTCTCGACGCCAGATGTCTCGAAACCGAAAGCGCAAGTCGCACTGGTCGGAGCAAAGGCTTCGGAGGCCTCGGCGCCGAAGAAATCCAAGATGGCCGTCGAGCTCAAGGGGCACGCCAAAATGGCCGACCCAAAGACTACGGTGCCGAAGGTGAAGACGGGCGACGCAGGGGCGTCGACGCCAAAGTTGGTCTACGCACTTAAAAGTCGCATTGATGCCAAGAAGGTCGACGACCATAAGAAGACCACAAAAAAGCGGCAGGACGACCCCAAGTCTATCGCTGACCCGCTTCCACTCGAGAAGGCCAAGGGGGCTGCTGCGTCGGCTCCAAAGACTGCGGCCTCTGTCGCCGGCCCAAACTCTGCTTCAGAAGACTCTCTCGAGCCGGTCCGTCCCTCCGCCTCGCTCACTAAAAAGGTTGAGTCCCTTCAGCGTATTAGGGAGGAGACTGCGGCTGTCGAGCCGCAGGACACTGTGCCCAAGCCTCTTCAGAAACCGGCGAAAGTGCCAACGCCGATTCTCTTCACGTTACCGCCGAAAACGGCGCCGAAGGCTTTCGCAACGAAGCCTGGGACTGGGGGGCCCCCGAAGTTATCCTCGACGCCGAAGTTATCCTCGACGCCGAAGGCATCGTTGGTGGTTCCAGGCCCGCGCCACCAACCACTGGCAGAAGAAGAGCGTCGAGAAGTAATCATCGACGCCAACACAGGCAAGCTCTCTCTCCTTAAACGGAAGATCACCCCTGAACCAGCTTTGGAGCATTTCCAAATCCCACTAAAAAAGAAAACAAACCCTGCTGGTGCCTCTGCCCCTTTAGAGCCTGCATCACCTCAAGGCCATGAACTTTCACCCACTCATTCTAATGTTGAGGAGGGTGATGGTGACGACGAGGATGTTTGTTTTGCGATTTATATAGCGCACGTATCACCCGAAGGCATCAAGGCGCTTGCCTTGGGAACCCGTCCTGGTATTCCCCTGTGAGATAACCCCAGCAGGGTATCCACAAGGTGAAAGCCAGGCATCCCGCCGCGAGGGGCTGTAGTGGAGATTAAGCAAGCTATTGCCCAGAGTCGCAGAGTGTGAACCCGTGAGTCGAGAAGGCACCGGAGCGAGAATTATCGAGTCCGTGGAATTTTTGAGCCCAAGACCCGCCGAGGCGGGTAATTGAACCCTGGTCCAGGACCGATCTCAGCTTCCGGGTCTGCCGCCTCTAACCCCTGAGCCACACTTCTCCACGATGAGTATGCCTACCCGGTCTACTCAGACCCAGAGGATGTGACTGAGCCTTGGTCTGCTGGGGGCGACCCTGGGGACTCTCATTCCGGACAGGAGCCCCAGCTCTTTTCAGCAAAAACTTCTCCAACTGAGGACTCTGCAGCTTTCAATGCTCTTATTGAAAGGGCGGCAGCCAACCATGACGTCGATCTCCATGCTGACCCAGTAGACGTCGATTTTCTTTTTGACACCTTTTCAGTCGCTGAAAAAACTGTAAAAACTTTGCCAATGCTGAAAGGGGTGTTAAAACATGCGTCGGAGGTCTTCAAGGAGCCCACCCGAGCAAGAGTTGTCAACCCACGTATTGACAAAAAGTACAAGGCAGCGCCCAATGATCCAACGTACATCAAAGGACAGTTGCCTCTGGATTCCTTGGTCGTCTCCAATGCTCGCAAAAGAGCCAACTCACAGACTACGGGTGATGCTCCTCCCCCAGACAAGGAATCAAGTCTTTGAGGCTTCGGGGAAGCGTGTTGCTGCGCAGGCTGCAAACATATGGCGCATATCCAATACACAGGCGCTGCTTGCGCGTTACGACCGGGCTCACTACCACACTCTAGAGTCCCTTCTACAACACCTGCCAGAGCAGTATAAGGAAGCAGCTGAGATGCTGATACAGGAGGGGAAGCTTATCACCAATGCTTCAATCAAGTGCGCTCTGGATGTGGCTGACACCGCCTCCAGAGCAATAAACACTACCGTTCTACTGCGTAGGCATGCATGGCTCAGAATATCAGGTTTCAAGCCAGACATTCAGACTACCATCCTCAACCAAACTGTCAACCCAGACCACCTGTTTGGCCCAGAAGTCGATACCACCCTCGAAAAAATGAAGGACACCAACACTGCTAAGTCTATGGGTGCCTTGCAATCACAGCAGTTTCGGGGTGGTTCCTTTCGCCGCTCCAATAACAGAGGCACCTCAAGGGGTCAAGCGTCTCAGTCAACGCAGTTCTATAAGAGTAACACCCAACCCTCCTATACCAACAAGGGTCGTGGTGGATACCGTGGCAACAACGTCAAGGGCAGAGGACGTGGTAATAACAGCTCCAGGTCCTCCGCCGCCAACAAACAGTGACGCCTTGGCACTGCCCCCCGACCACGCAACACCGGTCGGGGGGAGACTCCAGCAGTTCCTGCCCGTGTGGAGGTCCATCACCACGGACAGGTGGGTCAGATCTCTTATCCAATATAGTTATTGTCTGGAGCTCACATCTACTCCACCCAACATACCCCCAAAAAGCCGTCCTATGTCCGGCGAGCACTTGCACTTGTTGCAGCAGGAAGTCAACGTCATGCTGCAAAAAGGAGCAATAGAGCTCGTGCCCCTGCAAGAACAAGGTACGGGAGTTTACTCCCTGTACTTTCTAATTCCAAAAAAGGACGGATCCCTCAGGCCCATCTTAGACCTCAGACCTCTAAACTTTTGCAGCAGGTTCTCCCACTTCTTCGGCAAGGGGACTTCCTGGCAACTCTAGACCTCAAGGATGCGTACTTTCATATT
The DNA here is from genome assembly GCF_964263255.1 of Lissotriton vulgaris. Classification (NCBI taxonomy): domain Eukaryota; kingdom Metazoa; phylum Chordata; class Amphibia; order Caudata; family Salamandridae; genus Lissotriton; species Lissotriton vulgaris. The sequence continues at coordinate 1,057,569,170 of NC_141687.1, forward strand.
CCACTGCATCCTTCACACAGAAAGTACCTCAGATTCACCATTCAAAACCAGCACTACCAGTTCAAGGTTTTGCCTTTTGGGGTCACCACAGCACCGAGGGTCTTCACAAAGTGCCTGGCGATGGTGGCAGCGCATCGAAGACGTCAAAACATCCACGTCTACCCCTATCTGGACGACTGACTCATTCAAGCGAAGTCGGCCCAGCAGTGCGCCGACCACGTGTCCCACACCATTCACCTTCTGCACGATCTAGGTTTCTCACTGAATTATCCAAAGTCACATCTCCAGCCCGCCCACATACGGCAGTATCTGGGTGCGACTATAAACACTCTGGCGGCCACTGCGCAGCCGAATTCAGTGAGAGTCAACAGCATTCAGTCGCTGATCCAAAGATTCAGACCTCAACACTCGCTTCCAGCCAGGGTGTTCATGCAGTTGATAGGCATGATGGCCTCCTGCATCTCCATAGTCCCGCATGCGAGACTACATATGCGTCCGCTTCAGGAGTGCTTAGCACGTCAGTGGACTCAGGCTCACGGGCAATTAAAAGACCTAGTGTTGGTGAGCGGTCGGGCATACACCTCTCTGCATTGGTGGAATCCACGAAACCTTTGCAAGGGCCGACCGTTTCAAGAGCCTGTGCCGCAGATCATCCTGACAACGGACGCTTCTCTCCAGGGTTGGGGAGCGTATGTACTCCAATACACGATGCAGGGACTATGGACACTACAGCAAAGGAAGATGCACATCAATGTACTGGAACTGATGGCAATCTTCATCGCCTTAAAGGCGTTCAAAGTACATCTGTGCAACAAGGTCGTGTTGATCCGAACGGACAACATGACAGCCATGTACTACATTCAGAAACAGGGAGGCACACACTCTCCGCAGCTGTCTCATCTGGCTCAGAGCATGTGGAAGTGGGCCATTCAAAGGAACATTTTCCTCATGGCAGAACATCTCCCAGGCAAGGACAATCAGATGGCGGACCTGCTCAGCAGGCACAGCCATCAAATGCACGAGTGGGAGATACATCCATCAGTACTCCAACCATACTTCCAAAGGTGGGGTCATCCAGAGATCGACCTGTTCGCCACAAGGGAGAACGAAAAATGCCGAAGCTTCGCCGCCAGGTTCCCACACCCGCAATCACAGGGCAATGCGATGTGGATGAACTGGTCAGGCAGATTTGCGTACGCTTTTCCCCCGGCACCCCTGATACCGCTGGTGGCGCGCAAGCTCAGGCAGCACTCTATGACTCTCATCCTAGTTGCTCCAACGTGGGCTCGCCAACCATGGTACACCACGTTTCTGGAACTCTCCGTGGTACCGCATCAAAGGCTTCGTCTCACACCCAGCCTTCTGACGCAGAGCCATGGCGACATTCAGCACCCAGATCCGCAACAGCCCAACCTGGCGATCTGGCTCCTGAAGTCCTAGAGTTTGGCTACCTCAACCTTCCTCCCAATTGCATGGACATCATTCGGGAGGCTAGGAAGCCCACTACTAGAGCCTGTTATGCGGCGACATGGAAGCGGTTTGTCGTCTATTGCACAAACCACAACATTGATCCACTAGATGCTTCTATTCAGAACATAATCTGTTACCTGTTCCATCTATACAAGTGTAATCTTGCATATACTTCCATTCGCATTCACCTGTCTGCGATGGCCGCATACCTCCAAAATAGACAGCACCTTTCCCTTTTCAAGGTGCCTGCCATCAAAGCATTTCTAGAAGGCCTCAAAAGAGTCATTCCGCCACGGACTCCACCAGCTCCTGAATGGAACCTCAATGTGGTTCCTACAAGACTGATGGGTCCTCCCTTTGAGCCTCTACATTCCTGCGAGGTTCAATTCTTAACATGGAAAGTGGCTTTCCTTGTAGCAATTACATCGCTACGGAGGGTTAGCGAACTGCAAGCCCTCACAATCCGAGAGCCTTTCTCCCAAGTTCATGCTAATTAGGGTGGTGCTCCGCACAAACCCTAAATTTTTACCCAAGGTTGTCTCAGTTCCACATCAACCAAACCATTGAGTTGCCGGTTTTCTTTCACAATCCAGAGTCACTGGCGGAGCGGATGTCCACACCCTTGACGTTAAACGGGCCCTAATGTATTACATTGATAGGACCAAAGATTTTAGAAAGACTAAGCAACTCTTTGTCGCCTTTGCACCACACCACAAAGGTAACCCTATTTCCAAGGCTGGTATTGCTAGGTGGATCGTGAAATGTATTCAAATCTGCTATGCAAAAGCAAAGCGCACTCTTAGCATTCCACCAAGAGCCCACTCCACCAGAAAGTTGGGGGCCTCTATGGCTTTCCTTGGAAACATTCCCTTAGAGGACATATGTAGAGCAGCCACATGGTCTACCACACATACATTTACTCAACATTACTGTGTAGACGTGCACTCCAAACAGCAGGCAGCTGTAGGGCAGGCTGTTCTCAAAACACTTTTCCAAACTGCTGCAGCTGGCACGGGCGGCCGCCGCTAAGGGAGGGACTGCTATGTATTCTATGCACAGATATGAATTCAGCAGCCCACATGCCTCGAACTGCAAATGCTACTTACCAGTTTGCATCTGTTCTTGGCATGTAGGGCTGCTGACATTCATATCGCCCGCCCTCCTCCCCGGCGCCTGTAGCAGCTGCAGTGCTCACATAACATTTCATGGCATGGTCATCTTTCACTGAGTTTCACTCCATCTTGGCCACAATGGCTAAAAACAATCTGGGGATGGAGTCGATGCCCATGCGCACTGTAGTCCAGGGGAGGAGCCACCTATCTCGTGATACTTCGAAGACTCTTCCAGGACAACAATGTGCAATCATCCGGACCCAACACTAGGCGGCGATCTATGCACAGATATGAATGTCAGCAGCCCTACATGCCAAGAACAGATGCATACTGGTAAGTAGCATTTGCAATTCAATATATTTTGAATATATATCCTGTGTGGTGTCCCTTCACTTGGTGTTCAAGGGGGTTACATATGGTAATACAGCTGGCTTCACGTGCCAAAAGAGTTTAGCCTAAGACTGCTTTGTCCACTCTACCACTAGGATAGCTGGTCTATAAGGTTGACTTACAACCAATCACCATAAGAGTTGTTTGGACTGATACAAGGTGGTCACTAGAACTAGTGCATATCATATATCGGGCCAACTTCTCACAAATGTCTTCTTAGGTGGTTGCAGATCTTAGGTTCAAGTCTGGGGGGAGCCACCTAAATACTAAATTTAGGAGGCATTTTAGGGGAGTAGCAGATAAGGCCAATTGGCACCCTACCTGGGGTTATTACACCCTCTATTATGCCACCCTCCTTTGGGAGGGAGACTAGACCTATCTCTTATTGGGGGTTCCCCCCTCCCTCTTCAAGATGGTGAGGCCTGAAAGTCGTGCTTCTCTTCCAGGGGCTACTCCTCAATAGTCCTAAGCACTGAATAGTCCAGCCCAGGTGTGGAAACCTGGAACAATAAGAGATTGAGAGTGAGAGTGAGAGAGATTGAGAGTGAGAGAGATTGAGAGTGAGAGAGATTGAGAGTGAGAGAGATTGAGATTGAGAGTGAGAGATTGAGAGTGAGAGAGATTGAGAGTGAGAGAGATTGAGAGTGAGAGAGATTGAGAGTGAGAGAGATTGAGAGTGAGAGAGATTGAGAGTGAGAGAGATTGAGAGTGAGAGAGATTGAGAGTGAGAGAGATTGAGAGTGAGAGAGATTGAGAGTGAGAGAGATTGAGAGTGAGAGAGATTGAGAGTGAGAGAGATTGAGAGTGAGAGAGATTGAGAGTGAGAGAGATTGAGAGTGAGAGAGATTGAGAGTGAGAGAGATTGAGAGTGAGAGAGATTGAGAGTGAGAGAGATTGAGAGTGAGAGAGATTGAGAGTGAGAGAGATTGAGAGAGAGAGATTGAGAGTGAGAGAGATTGAGAGTGAGAGAGATTGAGAGTGAGAGAGATTGAGAGTGAGAGAGATTGAGAGTGAGAGAGATTGAGAGTGAGAGAGATTGAGAGTGAGAGAGATTGAGAGTGAGAGAGATTGAGAGTGAGAGAGATTGAGAGTGAGAGAGATTGAGAGTGAGAGAGATTGAGAGTGAGAGAGAGTGAGAGAGATTGAGAGTGAGAGAGATTGAGAGTGAGAGATTGAGAGAGAGAGATTGAGAGTGAGAGAGATTGAGAGTGAGAGAGATTGAGAGTGAGAGAGATTGAGAGTGAGAGAGATTGAGAGTGAGAGAGATTGAGAGTGAGAGAGATTGAGAGTGAGAGAGATTGAGAGTGAGAGAGATTGAGAGTGAGAGAGATTGAGAGTGAGAGAGATTGAGAGTGAGAGAGATTGAGAGTGAGAGAGATTGAGAGTGAGAGAGATTGAGAGTGAGAGAGATTGAGAGTGAGAGAGATTGAGAGTGAGAGAGATTGAGAGTGAGAGAGATTGAGAGTGAGAGAGATTGAGAGTGAGAGAGATTGAGAGTGAGAGAGATTGAGAGTGAGAGAGAGATTGAGAGTGAGAGAGAGATTGAGAGTGAGAGAGAGATTGAGAGTGAGAGAGAGATTGAGAGTGAGAGAGATTGAGAGCGAGAGTGAGAGTGAGATTCCACTACCAATCCTCGAAGTTCTCAAAGTAATCACGGGCACCAGTAGATATCATTGCAGAGAGGTTTATTTCCAGCTGCCAAGGAACGTGTTTCAACTTTACGCCTTGATCACGTCGTACAGCTGAAACTCGCTGCTTGGCAGCTGGAAATAAACCTTTCTGCAACGATATCTACTGGTGTCCGTGAGAACTCCGAGGATTGGTAGTGAATGTTAGAAGTTTTCGGGTACCCTGAATACGGATGTATGTAAAGAACAAAACTGCCCTGAGTTTCTTTGAAACACACAATCTTTATTTTCAAAGGTAAAAATAGGCAGGATCATAGAGGCAGGTTTAGCCTAGACAGGCTGCAAAGAAAATCATTGGAAAATTGGCGCCGTGCCTTTAAGACCTCCAGGAACCCCCAGGCTCCCATCATGCACCGCAGGTGACAGATCAGTTCCTTTTTTCCTGCTCCTTCTGTGAGGATCCTGGAGCAATGAGCTTGCCAGTTGTTGATATTTTATCACTTTTTTCTTTTTTTTTTTCACTTCATTGGACGTCTTTAGTCTCTATCTGACTAAGTCAACAATTTTTTCTGACTTTTCCCTTTTTTTTCCAGTCAAAATGCCGGCCTTATTCAATAAGTGCCCGGCCTGTGATAAAAAGGCCAAGTCAGACCCTCAGTCAGTCTGTATTGCTTGTTTGCCCTCATCCCACAAGCCAGACAAATGTTACCACTGCAGCAAGTTTTCCAATAGAACACTTAGAGAGGGAGAATATCAAGCTGCATTCCCTACATGACAGAGGAGAAGCGAGTGGGCGAGAAGAGCATAATTCCAGAAAGCCCTCTTCTCATCCTAAAGAGCGCAAACAAAGAGGTGAAAAAATAAGGCATCGGTCTCTTTCTCCGTCGAGGGACAGATCGCCATCCAAGGTACCTCTGTGCTCAGTCGGCGTCAAAATCGCAGTCGTGACGTCAGTCGACGTCGATACAACGTGAGAAGAGACAGAGGATGAGGTAGTCATCCACACGTAGGCTGTCCAAGTCTGGCTCGCCTATGATGTCAAGAGGTCGGGACTTGACGTCGACCCATCGGCGTATAAGTTCGCCGCAGAGAGGCTCTGGACTGACGTTGAGATCGACGGCGAAAGGTCCAATGGCATCGACGTCGACCTGGAAGAGTGGCCAAAAATCACACTAGACAGGTGGGTGCTGAATATTGTAAAGAATGGGTATACCATCAAATTCAAGTCCCCTCCACCTTCCATTCCTCCTCAAGACTGTCACCCATCGTATAAATCTCTTGACGGAAAATGTGTCTGTTCTACTCATAAAGAACGCCATCGAGGAGGTCCCATGGCAACAACGTCGGCAAGGGATCTACTCCCGATACTTTTTGGTCCCAAAGAAAGGTCCAAACAAGGAGTTCAGGCCTATACTAGATCTCAGACGTGTCAACAAATTCATTCTCCGAGAAAAGTTCAGAATGCTGGCATTAAGTCAAATAATACTGCTTCTGCATCAAGGGGACTGGATGTGTTCCATAGATCTTCAAGATGCCTATTTCCACATGCTAATCTCTCCAAAGCATTGGAAGTTCCTACGGTTTCGCATTCAATCAAACCACTTCCAAGTCACGGTCTTGCCTTTCGGGCTGAAGTCGGCTCCTCGCACTTTCTCAAAGTGCATGGCAGTAGTAGCGGCTTTCTTGAAGAAACAGCACATATTCGTCTACCCCTACCTAGACGACTGGCTTCTCAAGAGTGCGTCTGCCACTCTTCTGCAACAACATCTCGGGCACTGTATTTATCAGTTACATCGGCTCGGTCTGCATCTAAACTTCAAGAAGTCCATCCTCAATCCAACACAGAGGATACACTATCTAAGCGCAACTCTGGACTCTGTCAACGCAAGAGCGTATCCTTCGGAGGAATTCTCAAGTGTCAAGCTCCCTTTAACACCTTGGCCTACGGCCAGATAGATCTCCTCCCTACTGGGGTTTATGGCCTCGTGCATTTTTCTCGTTCCAAACGCCAGGCTTTACATGAGACCTCTGCAGCAGACTCTGGAGGATCAGTGGTCCCAAATCTCCAATCGCTGGGAGGACAGGTTGTCGATACCTCTGTCCGACTATCCATCAAATGGTGGATGTGACGGATTCATCTCATCGTGGGAGTTCCTTTTCAAGAGGACATGCCTCAACAGACTCTGGTGACTGATGCGTCTCTTCAGGGATGGGGCGCTCATATGGGATCATTTAAGATCCAAGGAATGTGGTCAGAGAAAGAGCAACTATACCACATAAACATGCTGGAGCTCAGAGCTGTACATCTAGCTCTCAAAGCGTTCTTTTCGTCAGTAACCGCGACCTCTCTGATTGTTCAGACGGACAACACAACAACGATGTACTACCTGAACAAGCAGGGCGGAACAAGATCCAGACCCCTATCTCTGGAAGCGCATGCAATCTGGAAATGGCTTCTGGCACGAGATATGAGAATATCTGCAGTTCACTTGCCGGGCGTCCTCCATGTTCAAGCGGACGACCCAAGCAGGCACTTCGCAGAAGCACACAACTGGGTGCTAAAACAAGAAGTAGTACAAGACATCTTCCACAACTGGAGAACACCAGACATCGATATTTTTACAGTCCCCGAAAACGCAAAATGCCACGTCTTCGCCTCCAGGTACCCGCATCCAGGGTCCAAGGGGAATGCTCTGTGGATAGATTGGTCAGAGACATTACTCTACGCTTTTCCACCGATTCCACTCATTCCCTTGGTGATCAGGAAGCTGTACAAGGCCAAGACAGACATGATCCTGGTTGCTCCAGATTGGCCTCGCCAGTGGTGGTATCGGGACATTCTTCACCTATTCAAAGTACCACACAGGAGGCTGCCATGTCATCCAGATCTGCTGACCAGGTCGAGCGGCGAGGTGTTCCACCCTAAACTGCCATCCCTGAGGTTAGCAGCAGGGCTCCTGAGTTCATCCAATATGGACACTTAGGCCTCTCACAGGACTGCATGCAGATTTTAAAAGCGGCTAGCTTCTACAAGAAAGTCTTATGCTTTTAAGTGGAAGCGTTTTTTCATGTGGTGTACTGCTGAAGGTCATGACCCTATTCGAGGTCAAGAATAGGTACTGTTGCCATACTTACTGTCTTTGGCTAAAGCAGGTTTACAGTATTCCTCCATAAAAGTTCACCTGGTAGCGATAACTGCATATAGAAAGTCTCCCACTCAGGCTTCTTTTTTTCAAATGCCAGTTGTTAAGGATTTCCTGGAGGGTCTCAAAGTCTATCCTCCTGTTAGGGCTCCTTCTCCTCCCTGGGAGCTAAATGTGGTCCTATCTTATCTAATGGGCCCCCCATTCGAGCCCATTCATAAGGCTTCCCTGCAACACCTGTCATGGAAGACTGCTTTTCTCGTGGCAATCACTTCTGCGTGCAGGGTAAGCGAGATACAGGCCATATGCTCTACAGAGCCTTATCTCGTTTTTCATGCGAATAGAGTAGTGTTACGTACTCACCCGAGGTTCCTCCCTAAGGTGGTCTCGGATTTTCACATAAGGCAGTCAGTCACTCTTCCCACATGTTTTGCCAATCTGGACACTGCGGCTGAGCGAGCTCTGCACCCTTTAGATTTAAAACGAGTGATGAAATTCTACCTTGATAAAACAAAGAGTGTACGAAAGTCTGATCAACTGTTTGTGAATTATGGTCTGTTGAATACATGTTTTCTGCCTCTAAAAGGTCAATTTCTAGATGGATAGTTTTGAGAAAGTGCCATCTTTCTTGCACTGGTATGCCCCCACTTTTTTCTGAACTGCTGATGTGCTTTGACTGAGTTTGCCCTTGGTTCCTGCCAACCAGTTACCCAGGGCCTGTGTTCCTTCCCTAAAACTGTGTTGAAGCTAAGAACCCAATTTGCATCTCTGGCCACCTGCCAGCCCCTAGTAAATGGTACCCTAGGTACCCAGAGAAGACCTGTGAGGACTGCAGCACTTATTGTGTTGAAGTACAGAACTAAACAAAGAGTCGACATGGCACACAACCCTGTGTGCCATGCCCACAGAACCCACTGCCCTGGCATACTTCAGTCACCCCTCTAGCTGGGTGCCCTATGCCAGAGGTGTGGGCATAGCTGCAGGAGCCCTGTGCCCCTACAGTACCCAGTGCCATTCCTGGGCACTGTAAGTGCAGTGATGCCATTAAGAGTTTATGGTGCTGGGAGGTTGTCATTACGAACTCCAAAGCACCATAATGGCTACACTGAAGACTGAGAAGTTTGGTACCAAACTTCTCAGCACATTAAACCCGCACTGATGCCAGTGTGGGATTTAATGTAAAATGCACCAGAGGGCATTTTAGAGATGCCCCCTGAAAACCTAACCTACAATCCACGTCTGGGCTGCAGAGGCTGCCACACAGCAGACATGTTGCTGGACCCCTGGGTGGAGAGCCCCCCGCTCTCCTGGGCCTGCAACAATGCACATCCTGGGTGAGGTGCTAGGTCTCCTCCCCCAGGATGGGCAGGGGGAAGCTTCAAAGACACGCCCCCTCTGTGAGCTTCTCCAGACCATTTGCTGTACCCAGATTGCGTGTCGTCATTCTCCCCTGAGGCGGAAAGCCGGGGGTTCTAGCCTGAGACAATACTTTTAAAACTGTGTTTTAGAATTGTAATATACTTGCACTGTTTCGTTTTTTAAAATTATACAATTGAATTTTAAATCACAGGACTCGGTCCCATAGCAACCTGCAACCCCTGTTCCACATTCAGAGGACTCTGCGCTGACGCGCTTGCAGAAAGGGTACCGCCATCTTGGGGGGGGGAGACCGGGTTAGCGCAGTAGTCTTTCGCTGCCTCCCGCCCTCCCTGATACTTAAATCGCGCTGAAGTGCGCGCGCTTAAATTGCATGTCTTCATTCTTCCCTGAGGCGGAAAGCCAGGGGTTCTAGCCTGAGACAATACTTTTAAAACTGTGTTTTAGAATTGTAATATACTTGCACTGTTTCGTTTTTTAAAATTATACAATTGAATTTTAACTCCCAGCACTCGGTCCCATAGCAACCTACAACCCCTGTTCCACATTCAGAGGACTCGGCGCTGACGCGCTTGCAGAAAGGGTACCGCCATCTTGGGGGGAGACCGGGTTAGCGCACTAGTCTTTTGCTGCCTCCCACCCTCCTCCTGCACTATATAATGAACACTCCCCCCTGACGGCGCAGCGGGCACGCCGGCGGCGCGCCGAAGGCGCGCCAAAGGTAAGCCCGTCTGCACCCGTCCGCGATGGACGCGGGACACGCAGTTTTACTTCGACCTACACGTACCTACAACGGAAAAGAGCTGCACGCTTGGGCTGATGGCAATAAATGTTCCGTCTGTCCTCGTATGGAGTCGATATGGGGACCTTTCTCATGCATTCATTGTAAATGGACCACACCATGGCCACGCCATGAACCCATATCAGTACAAAAGGGGGTGATGATGGACGGAGCATCTGAATCAATCAAACACTCACACCGTCAAAAGATCTGGGTTTAATCCATCACCGTTCTTTAGCCCACTCTGCCACCCCAGTTTAGACATGGCTATATGCAAATCAGTCTGACCCTGTGCCTCATGGGAACAGTCCAGCCCGAACTGCCAACCCATGTCTTCCCTGGACCGGAAACAAGCTTCCGAGGACCGGTTTCTGGCATTTCAGCCGTCTTCAGCCCGGCTTGCTTGAATCCAGTGGCAAAGTGAGCAAGGGACTCACGTCTGAGCATACCCTGCCACACTTAAGGCGGCCAAAAGCGGTACAAAATCAGGCGTTAACACTTCAAGGGTTAGCCCCCTCAAATTTAAGGGTGGCCTGATTAATGCACGCTCCCTGGGCTGTCATAACCAGGACATCAGGGATCTAATTATTGACTCTGACTTGGATTTTCTTTTTGGGACCGAGACTTGGCTCAATTATTCTAGTAACCCCGATCTTTCGACCGCTCTTCCTCCTGGCTTCACCATTTTTAGGCTAGACAGACCGATTGGTAGAGGAGGCGGGGTCGCTGTACTCCTCAGAACCTCCTTTAAGTGTCATACTTTCAATTTAGGTCCCCTCAAAGGAGCACAAGGTATGGGCTTCTCGATCATGTTAAATGAATCTACCTCCTTTTCAGGAGGACTGATCTATCGCCCCCCTGGCAACGCTTCTTCATTTCTAGACTCATTAGGTGATAGTTTGGACTAGCTACTTCTAAGATATCCTCATTTTATACTCATGGGGACTTCAATCTACGACTGGAATCGAAAACCGACGCTCAAGCAACCAATTTTTATCAGACCTTAGATATCTTTGGTTGAATGCCTTTAAATCGGCCTCCCTTATGCAAACCTGTGCGGTCATTCTGGCGTGTAAATCAGGAGCCCCCTCTGACTCATGCCCTCCACAAATACTCCATCAGATAATTGATGTAATTAATCCTACTATTAATGCGATAGTCAATGCCTCACTCAGCTCTGGAGTGGTTCCTCCTGAATGGAAAAAGGCAATTGTGAAACCTTTGATGAAGAAATCCAACAAATCTACCACTGATCTATCTTCGACCCATATCCCTCCTTCCTATCTTGGATAAAATTGCAGAGCAGATAGTTTACCAAGAATTGAAAACTTTTGTTGACACTCATAACATTTTACATCCTCAACAGTCAGGTTTCCGTCCTAAACATTCAACTGAAACTGCTCTTATCGAGCTTACGGACTCTATCAAATTCCTGAAGGATGAGGGAAAAAAACGCTATCCTGATCCTATTGGACCTCACCGCAGCGTTTGACACCATCTCGCATGAGATCCTGTTTGACAGGTTGAGAAGCATAGGCATAACAGAAATTGCTCTAGCATGGTTAACATCTTTCTTGACCGATAGATCTCAAACAGTCTCTTTAGACTCTTTCTTATCCAAAGAAAAAAAAGTTCCATCTGGGGTCCCACAGGGCTTCATCTTAAGCCCTTTATTATTTAACATTTATATGATCCCCCTTATTACACTAATAGTCACACGGGATACTTGTTACATCTTACGCTGATGATACCCAGTTAGTGGTCTCTATGGATAAAAATTCCACAAATTTGGAACAAAACTTTAAGAACTGCATGACGTAGGTCTTCCGATGGATGAATACCAACCATTTAAAATGTAATGCAAACAATCCCTTAGGAAAAAATGTTCGATTCTGTCCTAAGGACTGCTGGCCTGAGGACTCACCTGCTCCACCCCAATCAGTTGAAACCGCAAGAAACCTAGGAGTCCTATTTGACTCCGCTCTCTCCTTCGACCAGCACGTAAGGAACACAGCAGGAAGCTGCTTCAGCATTATTAAATCTCTAAAAAAGTTTTTTGAATTTCTGCCCACTGAGTCCAGAAAGACAGTGGCAGTAGCATTGATATTATCGCATTTGGATTATTGCAATGGCTTGATGGCCGGGGTAAAAAAATCCACGCTAAAAAAACTTCAAAGTGTCCAACACGCAGCTGCGAGATTGGTGCTCAAACTACCCAGAAGATCTTCGGCTTCCAGTGCACTTAAGATCTTGCATTGGCTGCCACTACATAAGAGAATCTTCTACAAGATCTTGCTCACCTCCTTTAGAGCTTTAAACAAGATAGGTCCAAAGTACCTGGCGAGACGTTTTGTAAGTTATAACCCTTCAAGATGCCTGAGGTCGGCAGGCGGCAATCTAATGAACATCCCCAGATTTAATTACAAAACCAAGGGTGGTAAGACACTCACCCTACTGGCCTCTAAGGCATGGAATGCCATGCCCAAAACCATCAGACTTCTGACTCGGGAGAATGCCTTTAGGAAACAATTAAAAACTTGGATTTACAGTCTGTCAGACAGTTTTGTAATGGCGGCTATCTAGGTTTTAATATTGTATTGTACACTGCATCAGTGCCAGGATGCTCCTTTCGGAGCGACAGTTTCTTTATAAATTCCGCATACAAATTTAGCCACTGGCCCACACCAGTCCTAACCCCCACTCTGGCGGGAAGACTGGCAGGAAAACTTACGTCAGGAAGACTGGGTGCCAGCCTGTGCCAACCCCACCCCTCAGGTGGGGGAGACGAGGTGAAGCACGACCCCGGGCTCCGGCCATCTTGAAGATGGGGAGCCCTGCCTAATCACAGCTAGGATCCTGCCCCTCTCCCACAGGAGAGGAGCCGGCTAGGGGGTGTACCCACCCCAGGACAGGGACCTATTGGTCCCTGCCCTTACCCTACCTGTAACGCCCCTAAATTCAGTATTTAGGAGCTCCCTGAACCTTCCTTCCTCAGATCCCGAAAAGAAGGAAGACCAAGAGGAAGAAGACCCGCCGTGCAGCTGCTAACCACAGGACGACAACAACTGACTTGGCCCCAGCCTGTCGATCCTGGAACCTGCTCCTGCCTAAATCCAGGCAACTCCTGCGGACAGCAACCTCGGGACACCCAGAGGGACCAGTCTGCCTCGACCCTCTTAAAGACTGGGACTCCCATCAGCAGAGGCTCTGCTGCAACAACCCCCCTGGTGCCAGCCAGGAAGCTCCGGACCAGCCCTCTCTGCACCTGCCGAGACCGGCCCATGCCAGAGTGATCCAAGACCACGAGGACGACGCCCCCGGCGACTGAGACCCGAGGTCCAGTGCCCAAAGATCCTCCTCGACGAACCAGACGACGCCTGCAGACTCAGAACCAGCCCCCCCAACCGCGACCAGCTGAGGGTAAGCTTTTCCGACACCCAAAGACACCCCTGCACTCGCCGCCCTACAGCCCCCTGTGCGTCCCTTTGGGGTACCTACGTGTGCACCAGGATCCCAACTTACCTCTCGATGTGCTGGTCGCCCCTGGAGAGTGTCCGCCCTGAGCCTGCAGCCTTTGTTCCCTTTTTACCTTTTCCATTGGATAACATTGAGCGCCCGACAACTCAAAAGCACCCTGCACCCAGCCGCCTGAGCACCGCTGGCTGTGCCACCTTTGTCCTATCCTGCTTCCCCCTTTGCCCTGAGCAAGTGACCAGGAGCCCAGCTTCCACAGCCGCATGGCCTGCTAGCCAGCAGCTACCAACCTGAGGCCCCCCTGGCCCCCATTGGATAACATTGGCCCTAACTACCTCTGCACCCGGCCGCCCCTGCGCCACTGAGGGTGAACCAACTGTACCTACCTGACCCTGGGGGACCCCTGAGTCTATGCCCAGAACCACAACTTCACCAGTCGAGTACTCAACAGGAAACCGGTAACTCACTTACCTGCCATTGATTAACATTGACTGGTTTTGACTCGAAAAATCTTCTGTCTACTTTTAAAAACTTAAAATATTCATATAAAATCATCCGAATTCCAAAATACTCACCTGTGATCGGGAGAGGAGCCAGTACTGTACCTTGCAGCCCAGTACTGAACCGCAAAAGTAATCCCTAGCGGGTTTACTAGTAACTTGTATTTTCTCCATAGGAATCTATTGTCTGCTTTTCTAGGAAATTTCTTCTAAGTCTACTTTTGAAAACTAGAAATATTCTTTAAAAATCATATGAAATACTGAAACGTAATTACTTACCTGTTTTAAATTGAGACCCCAGTGCTGGCCCCAGGAGCCCAGTACTGGATTACAAAAGTAACGAGATCGTACTTTACCTGCAACCTGAATTTTCTCCCATTGGATAACATTGTCAGATTTCTGTTGAAAAGCTTCTACGTGTGAACTTTTAAAATAGCTTTTTATTCCGGAAAAATCACTGCAATACCTAAAACGTTTTTGCTAAACTGTTTCCAGCTTAGACCCCAGGACTGAATCTAGGAGCCAGTACTGGAATTACCAAAGTAATCTACAAAGTAATCAACGATGTTTATATAAGAAAATCCATTGGGCTCAATGCTAAATTGTGTGTAGAATTGTGTTGCCTACTGCAACCCCTGTACCTATTGTGTTTGCAAAGTTTATTGCCTTTCTGCAAAGTACTCACCTGAGACCTCTCATATTGAGAACAGAATATTTTGATGCCTGTTCGTTCTAGAAATAAAACAACTATATCTTTGATATAAAAACAATTGGCCTGGAGTTCAGTCTTTGAGTGTGTGAAACCTTTTGCTGACTGAGTGTGTACAACAAATGCTTTACACTGTCCTCTGGTACTGCCTTACTGCTCGACCAAGCTACCACTTTAGACCGTAAGGTCACACCTGGCTTTAACCTCTGTTATACCTCTGGGGTTTGTGGACTCTATACACACTGTACTTTGTTAAAGTCCAGTATATATAGAGCCACTTCCTCACACCTACCACATGTAAGTGTTACGTAGCAAAATGGAAAAGGTTCACCCAATGGTGTATCTAGGAAAAGCTACAGAAAAAAATCACCAGGGAATCAACAGTGCTAAGATATTTAACACACTTGCTAAAGAGCAACCTAAGCTACACCTCACTAAAGGTACACCTAGCAGTAATAGTAGCCTACACAAGAGGGGAAATGGGGAAAAGTTTCTTTACATCCCAGGTCGTAAAAAGATTCCTGGAAGGGGGCAAAAGTATCGCCCCCCCCCCCAAAAAAAAGGGTACCACCACCAGCTTGGAACCTCAATATAGTTCTCACGCAACTTATGAAGTCGCCCTTCGAACCCATTCACAAGGCTTCTCTACATATGCTCACCATAAAAACATCCTTTCTGGTAGCAATGACCTCGCTACGCAGGGTAAGCGAACTGCAAGCGCTAACACTACAAGAACCCTACATTCAAATTCACAATGACAGGGTGGTAATGAGAACGGACCCACATTTGTGCCAAAGGTGGTGTCAACGTTCCACTTGAGCCAGACAATAAAGATACCAAGTTTCTTCCAGAAACCATCCACAAGCGCAGAAAGAGCACTGCACACTGGGTGCTAGAAGAGCATTGATGCATTACATTGAGAGAACTAAAGATTGTAGAAACACAAAGCAATTCTTTGTCTTTCGCAACCAGTTTCTTGGGAAGACCAGTAACAAAAAGCACCATCGCGCTATGGATTGCACAGACAATACAATTCTGCTACAAGTAGGCAGGTCAAGAACTACAAGAAGCGGCACAAGCCCACTCTACCAGAACAAAAAGAGCAACAATAGCCTTCGTGGCAAACACATCCATCCAAGACATTTGCCTGGCCACAACCTGGGCTTCAGTGCACACGTTCACTAAGCACTACTGTGTGGATATACAGATGAACAAGGAAGCACAAGTAGGACAAAAGGTGCTTCAACATATATATTCAACAACCAACGCTCATCTTCCACCCAGCCGCCACAAACTTAGCAAACCGCTACAAAGTCTATGCACAGCGTAGTGAATCCAGAAAGATTCACGCTGCAAAACGAATACTTTGTTACCCGTCAGTGTAGTTTTGCAGCTTGAAGACTTTCTGAATTCACTAGCTAATCCACCCACCTCCGCCAGAAAGGAGCAACAGGGGATTTAAAAGAAATTATAAGAAAAAGACCTTAAAAAATGAAAAGGATAAACAAAGATGGCACAAAATAAGAAAAGAAAAAAAAATCCGAAGATGGTGCCCAAAGGTGGGATCTTCCGGGGGAAGGACACCAAATGATGGGACGTCAACGTCCACCTAGGCCATGAAAATAAAAAAGTGAAAAAATACTACGATACCGGAGCCAACCACTAGACGGCGGAATAATGCACAGCATAGTAAATCCAGAAAGTCTTCAAGCTGCAAAACTACACCGACCGGTAAGAAACTATTAGATCTCCCCAACGGGCACACAGACTTCTAGCGGTTATTTGTGTTGGTGGGGGCTAGGCGCGAAGCCTTGGCGGGCCACCCCCATCCATTTTGCCTTTAAAGAACCTCCCATCTGCTTCGGGGGGTGGGGGGGATAAGAAAGACTTTTTGGCCTGGTAGCGAAGGGGAAGCCCCCTCTTAAAAAAAAAAAAAAAAAAAAAGAAATACACCCCTGATATCTAGTGGGTGGATCCCTACATGGGTATTGCCTGCCCTGCTTGATCCTCAAGCTGGGATCCATTTGGGAAAGGTACCACTGAAAATGGGAGATTCCCTGCTTTCCAGCGACACCCACTCCTTGGTGGGGTGTTTAGATATGCCTCCCCGAACAAAGATGCAGTGAAAGTGAGTTGAGCCAATTGGCTCATTTTTCTTTCTCTGGGATGTCATCGCGCCTTGCGTGGTGATAGTCATTTCAAAGAAGAATAAACCGCATCAGGGGCTGGGTAAGCTCTTAGCCATCTCCTGAAGGCTGAAATGAATGAAAGGAAATCCATCGGGGGCTCACACCAGATGGATTTCTTGCTGCCAGTGAGAGGACGTGCTGGAAGAGTCCTATGCACCAGAGCGCTGCTGCTGTGGACAGCTCCAGCATGTCCTCAGCTTGCCAGCAGTTAGACCTAACTGGACCTGATAAAGAGTGGTTAAAGAAACCTAACTGAACATGATAAAGATTGCATCATTATTTCATGATGAGGACTCGCGACCACACCACATAATCCAATTTCCTACACAGATGGACATTTTATTTCATTATAAAACTGTGTAGGGAAGTGGGTTTCTGTTGCAGTAACCCCACTTTTTGCCTAATAACTGATGCACTTTTCCTTGGTGTTCCCTGAACTAAAGCCTAAACCCAATTGGCATCTCTGACCACTCATTAGCCCCTGGTAAATGGTACCCAGGGCATTGTGACCAGAGAAGGACCCCTAATGGCTGCAGCACTTAATGTGCCACCCTTAGAGGCCCTGTACCCTGACACACGCTCACTGCCTTTGCAGGCTGAGTGTCTGGGTGCAGAACTAAACAGTCAAAATGGCACACATATCCATGCCCACAAACAGACTACCCTGGCATACCTCAGTCACCCCTCCAGCTGGGTGCACTGTGCCAGTGGTGTGGGCACAGGTGCATGAGCCCTGTGCCCCTACAGTACCCAGGGCCATTCCTGGGCACTGTAAGTGCAGTGATGCCATTAAGAGTAAATGGTGCTGGGAGGTTGTCATTTACAAACTCCACAGCACCATAACGGCTACACTGAAGACTGACCAGTGTGGTACCAAACTTCTCAGCACATTAAACCCACTCTGATGCCAGTGTGGGATTTAATGTAAAATGCACCACAGAGGGCGTCTTAGAGATGCCCCTGAAACGTAACCAACTACATGTGTCCTGACTGAGAGGCTGCCACACAGCAGACCTGTTGCTGGGCCCCTGGGTAGAGAGCCATTCACTCTCCTGGGCCTGCCACAATGCACATCCTGGGACGAGGTGCTAGGTCTCCTCCCCCAGGATGGGCAGGAGGGAGCTTCAAAGGCATGCCGCCTCTGTGAGCTTCCCCAGGCCACCTGCTGTACTCGGCTACTGGCCCCCACCTGTTCTGACCCCCACTCTGGCGGGAAGGCAGGCGGGAAAACAAACGAAGGGAAGGGGTGTGCCCCACGACCTCGGGTGGCAGAGGCGAGGTGAAGCACAACTCTGGGCTCCGGCCATCTTGAGGCTGGGGAGCCCTGCCCAATCAGAGACAGGCTCCTGCCCCCCCCTCCCACAGGAGTGGAGCAGGACAGGACAGGACAGGAAAGGAGCAGGACAGGGGGGGGTGTACTCAACCCAGGACAGGGACCCATACCCTACCGGTAACACCCCTAAGTTTAGTATTTAGGGGCACCCTGAACCTTCCTTCCTCAGATCCCGATTTAAATTCCAGAAGGAACAAGAAGGAAGACCTGCTGTGCAGCTGCTAACAAGAGGACGACACCAACAGACTTCGCCCCAGCCCTACAGACCCGTCAATCCTTGAACCAGCTCCTGCTAAATCCTGGCTTCTCCTGCGGACAGCAGCCTCGAAAACCCCGGAGGACCTGCCTGCCTTGCTCATCTAAAAGACTGGGACTCCCACGAGCATTGGTTCTGCTCAAATAGCAACACCCCTGGTGCCAGCCAGGAACCACGAATCCAGCACACTCTAGACCGGCCGAGCCCGGCCTGTGCCTGAGTGGACAAAGACTCGGAGGACGTCCCCCTGGCGATTGTGACCTGAAATCCAGTGCCCAAGGACCCTCCTCGACAACCCAGACAACACCTGCAGCGTCGCAACCAGGGACCCCTCCAACAACGACCAGCTGAGGGTAAGTTTTCCCTACGTCAAGACACCCCGGCCTCCCAAGGCCCCCTGTGCCCAACTCCTTGGTGCCTACCTATCCTCCAAGATCCCCACTTACTCTCGAAGTGGTGTTCGCACCTGAAGAATCTCCGTCCCCGAGCCTGCAGCCTTTGTTCACCCTCCAGCTTTTCCATTGAATAACATTGAGCGCCCGACTGCTCAAAAGCACCCTGCACCCAGCTGCACGAGTGCCCCTGGGAGTGCAACCTCTGTCCTAATTTACTTCCCCATGTGCCCTGAGCAAGTGACCTGGAGCCCAGCTCCCACAGCAACGTGGCACAGCCACGTGGCCTGCTTGCCAGCAGCCACCAAACCAAGGCCCCCTGCCTCCCATAGGATAACATTGGGCCTACTCTCTCTGCACCCGGCTTCCCCTGTGCCGCTGAGGGTGTAACAACTGTACCTACCATACCGTGGGAGACTCTTGAGTCTGGGCCCAGAACCTTAACTCGTCCAGTCGAGTACTTACCCAAAAGCCGATAACTCACTTTTCGTCCAAAGGGTAAAATTGACTGGTTTCACTTGGAAATTCTTATAAGTGTGGAGTTTTGAAACTTTAAAATATTCATTTAATATCAGCTGAATAGCGAATTCTGAATTACTCGCCTGTTATCAGGAGAGATCCCAGTGCTGTATCTTTCAGCCCAGCACTGAACCTGAAAAGTAACTATAACCGTGATTTACTGTTAACTTCCTTAATAGGAATCCATTGTCTGGTTTTCACCAGAAAATCTTTTAAGTGTCCAATTTCCAAACTTACAAATATTCCTTAAAAATCACCTGTATTACATAAACGCATTCTTTCAATTGTTTACAGGAGATGCACCAGTGCTGGATCCAGGATCCAACACTGAGTAAGAAAAAGTAACGTTAAGACAACTTACCTGCTAAGTGAATTTCCTCTCATAGGATAATATTGGCGATTCTGTGTGAAAAAGTTTCGAAGTGTCAACTATTAAAATACAATAATATTTGTTAAAAATCACAACTGTAACCAAAACGCTTTTACTCAATAGTTTACAGGAGATGTCCCAGGACTAAATCTAGGATCCAGTCCTGTGGTTAGAAAAGTAATCTATAAAGTAATTAATTGCACTTAACTAGAAATTGCCTAAGAGATCAATGTTACGTTGTTTAAAATTGTGTTGCCTATTGCAACAACTGTAACTACTGTACTTAATCTATTGCCTATTTGAAAAGTATTTAACTAAAGCAACTCATTCTGAGAAAGTATATTTTGATGCCTATTGAGTCTAAAATAAAAACGATATATTTTTTATAAAAAACCATTGGCCTAGAGTTCAGTTCTTGAGTGTGTGAGACCATTTGCTGACTGAGTGTGTACAACAACTGCTTTACACTGTCCTCTGATACTGCCTTACTGCTCGACCAAGCTACCACTTCGGAGATTAAGGTTATATCTAACTTTAGCCTCTGCCAAACCTCTGGGGACTGTGGACACTGCACACCGTACCTTACTTTGGTCCAGTATATACAGAACCACTTTCTTATAAACTGCACTAATCCTGTTGTGCCAATTATACACTCCAGGCAGCTTCCTACGTTCCTGAATTGTTCACTGCACTGCATTTCCGAACAGCTGCTTTATGGCGACATTGGTACTACAGCCACAAAAAAAGGCTAATTTTGACAGTAACACACAAATTGCATTGTAGAAGCTCTCTATTAAAGTGAGATATTCTTCAAAATTAGCCTCATAGTTTCTGCCTAATCTGCAGGCTTCACGATACAGCTCCAAACAAAATGTAACTCTCTGCAGGAGGTAACTTTCTTTGCATTTAGGCTAGCCCTGTGATCAAACCACCCTATTTTAATGCAACGTTGAGTTAATGAATAATCATTAAAATGTTTTTTGTGTTTATTTTTTAATGATTGCTTCTCATGTTGCAATTTTTAAATAGTGAGCATTAACAGTGCTTTTTTACAAAATTTCTTTCTAGCCCCGCTTCAACTGATGAAAAGGAGGAAAGCAAAGTACCTAAGAAAACCTATACCTGGAGCACAAAAGAAGAAGCAAAGCAAGCATTTAAAGAGCTTTTAAAAGCTAAGGTATTTACATTGTCCAATTACGATTTGACACCGACATAGGCATTCTTTGACGTGTCTACAGTATTAAAAAATCATGGACAAACTGGAGAATTATGATTATATGAATCGTGTGAAAAACATAATTCCTTTATTAACTATCAGATAAATATGCTTGTGTGTAGTTTTGGTATACGGTCATTAGCAATGAACCACTTTACAAAATCCAGTTACTCGTTCAGATATCACATCAGTGAAAGTGCAAACTATTTCCATTCTGTGGGAAAGTTGATTGTTTGTAGTGGGCAAAGTGTAGGAAGCAGACCCTGTACATGGTATGCCCACTAGGTGGTTATACCATGCACAGAGTTCAGGGTTTCCTCAAAAGCATACAGGGCTCAATGTAAAACCCAAAGTGCTCTATTAATGGTAGTGTGGGCGAGCAGCCTTAGGCCTAACACAGAGGGAGGTAAGACATTGTTGCAAAGTCATCCTGTGCCCTGGGCACCCCCCAACTTTTTGCTGACTGGAACTGGTGGTAACTGAGTCTGACTGACCCTGGGCTCTGTTTAACCAGGCCCAGTGCCAATGCCAAGCTAAAAGGAACACATTAGAATACAGTTAAGACACAGAACATACACTAGAGTACAATATGGTATGGTGGGGTACCACTGTAATTGGCATGACCTACCCCATAAGCCCCTAGTATGTAATAGGGCAGGGGATTATAATTACCTAGAAGTCTCCAGTATCCTGGGGTATGGCAGTTTAGAAGCCAGCACATTTTATGCACTAGCATGTGTGAAGTGCTGAAGCCGGAGGTCAGTTTAAAAGCATCCCTGGTGGCCAGGACAGCTTTTAAACCTTAAATTGTGCCCATACTCGACTTTCAGGGTAGGGGACTTTAAAAATGAACAACCTACCATGTTTTGGCATATTAGGAACCCCCAGGGTCACCCCTAGGTATCCCAGGGGTTTGGGGGGTCAGTTATCTAAAAGGAGCGCCCTTATAAAATGAGTTTTTATATGCCTGGGTAAAGGGAAATTTTACATTTCACTCCCCACATTGTGTTAAAGAGCTGCTCAAATTCGACTTTGATGCTAGAAGAATTGGGAAAGGATAATCTGCATGATTTCTGCAGATTCAGAACCCCTGAAGTCTCCCCTAGGTGCACAGGGGGTGGGGCTCCTGTAGAAATTAGGGAAATACTTATAAAATATGCTTTTATAAGCCCTGGCGCTACAAAAGTGGCCCCAGCCATTTTCCACATTGCAAACCCCATGGTCCATAGGTTAACATGGTAGGAAGTTATTCATTAATAAATGTTGATAGGAGAGGACTAGCCAGACCATTCAAAGACTTCCCAGAATGGTAGTAGTAAATCCAATAATATTATATTGTTGAATTTCTCCTAAAGTGTACATACAAGAAGTTATAAGACTTTCTTGTTTGTAAGTCCAAATTCAGCCTTCCAGTGGTCTGCCCTGATTGGTCAGAGTTAAGTGGATTAGCCAGGCTGCCTTGAAGAGTTGATAAGGAACCCCTTGGGTTAATCACTTCTCTGGGAGGGCAGTGTGCTGGTTAATAGGAATGCCAGGCCAGGGGATGGAGTCGTAAACCATCCGCTTCAAAGGTAGAGGGGAGGCCTGGGGTTCAGTCCACTCGGACAGTCTTGACCCAGAGTCAGGGCTATGCTTAAGGAAGGTATGTGCAGATTGTAGGGGGGTCGTCCATGGAAAAAAGCTATCCCAGGGGGTGTGTTTAGTCAGCTCTTACCTCCTTGCTGCAAAACCAGCCATTATGGATTAGGACTTGTTTAAAAAGTACACCTTTCAGTGAATGATTTAAGATTATAAAAATCCTCTAAATTGCCTTAGAACAAAACTTTTAAGTTTGATTTTTGGAATTTGGACTAAACTGTTTTTAATCCATTGTTTTGATTTCTCCAAATTGTTCTAAGTCTGTTGTGCCTAGTTCTTTTTGGTGACCCAAAACTAGGGAACCATGGAGATGGACCTGGCTAAACTGTCCCAGTTTAAGATGGCGGATCTTAGGGAACAGTGTAGGCTTAGGGGGCTGCGTCCTTCCAAGAAGATGAGGAAGGCAGGGTTGCTTGAGTCCCTAAAGGCCTGTGCCAGGGCAGCTGAGGAGAACCCAGTGGTGTGGGAAGATGTCCCTCCCCCCCAACCTCACCCGAGAGAGGGGTGAGCATGAGACCTTTCCCATTGTGAGTAGTGTTAACCAGGTGAATCAAGTTGGTGGTGGGAGTGGGGAAGGGTCCCTCACTCAGGTACCACTAGTGTCCCTTGCAGAGAGACGGCTTCATGCTCATTTGGAGTTGATTGCCTTGGAGAAGGAGAAATTCGAATTGACTAAGAGAAAATGGGATAGGGAGGAGGAGAAAAGGAATGGTGGCAGCGAAAGTGAAGAAGATGCTGAGATGTCCAGGGGTGGTAGATTTGAACCTAAACTTCCCAAAGGCATAGTACCCAAGTACACTGAGGGGGGTGACATTGACAAGTGGCTAGCAGCTTTTGAGAGGGCCCTTAAAATGAGTAGGGTTCACTCTAGATATTGGGGTGCACTCCTGTGGGAGTTGATTCCAGTAGTTGGGAGGGATAGGCTCCTGACCCTGAAGGGAGAGGATGCAGAACATACCAGCAGATGAAGGCATGCTTAGTCAAGAGATTTGGTCTGATTCGAGAACAGTAAATGGGGAAGTTTAGAGGCACACATAAATTGAGTTCAAAGTCTTGGGTAGACTTTCTGGACGTTTCAGTAAAGGCACTGGAAGGCTGGATTGTTGGTAACAAAGTTGACACATATGAGGGATTGTATAATTTGTTTTTGAAAGAACATATTTTGACTCATTGTGCAGAAGAGAAGTTACACCAGTATCTAGTGGACTCTAAGCTGACAGACCCCAGAGAGCTGGGGGAATCAGCTGATGAGTGGGTGAGAACCCAGGTTTCCATTCAGCACCAGGGAGGTAACCAGAAGAAAGGAGGACAGGTCCCTCCCCAGGGAAAGCCCAGGGAAATGAAGGTAAAAAAAAATCTAATGAGTCTTCCAAAGACTCACAAAAACCTGCACAAGGAGGGGGGGGGCGAGCCAACCTAAATTCAAAGGGAGGGGGTTCCAGGGAAAGCCTGGTAGGTTCTTTGATCCCTCAAAGGTGGGTAAGTGCTTTGACTTTAACCAGCCAGGGCATAAGCAGGGAGATGCTGTCTGCGCCAAGAAGCTCCACCCTAAGGGGCCATCCACAGGGATTGCCAGTGTCAGTATAGGGGTGGAGAGTGGTGCCCCAGAGAGGGGTAGTCAGGTGGTGCAAGCAACCTTGGTGTCCCTGGGAGGGGTGAATATTGCCACCCTTGCTGCCTTACCTCCAAACATGGACAAGTACAGGCAGAGGCCTAAAGTGAATGAGGCTGAGGTTGAGGCTGTCGGAGAAACTGGGGCTAGTGTAACTATGGTCCTGGATGAACTGGTGCCTCCAGAGAGGTTGTTACCTGGTGAGTTTCACCCAGTGACATATGTAGACAGCACTACCAAACTCCATCCCATGGCTGTGGTGGATTTGGAATGGGGAGGTGTGACAGGCCCTATGAAGGTAGCTGTGTCAGGGGTGCTCCCAGTCCATTGTTTACTGGGCAATGACCTTGAATCCTCTGCGTGGTCATAGGAGGACTCCATATGAAAATATTGGCGCTCCCTGAGTGGGTATGTGCTGTGACTAGGTCACAGACTAGCCAGAAAGGAGGGGCTGGGCACTTGGACCCTGGAACAAAGGGCCAAGCATCCAAGGACAAGCACACTGGGCCTGGTGAGCCAGCCCAGGGAACCCAAGAGGTGCAGGAAGAATCTAACCCTGATGGGGAGGATCTGGCCTCTGAGGGAGGGTCTCCATCCCTGCCAGAGCTGTCAGATTTGGCAGAACTGACAGGAGCAGGTGGACCCTCCAGAGAGGAGTTCAGTCAGGGACAGCGTGACTGTCCCACCCTTGAGAGCTTGAGGCGGATTGCTTCTAAGCAAGAGGGGGATGACAGTGGGTTTCACAAACTCTACTGGGAAGATGGACTGCTTTATACGGAGGCCAGAAACCTCAAGGAGGGGGCTACCAGGAGATTGGTGGTGCCCCAGAAGTACAGAGAGTTCATCCTGATTTTGGGTCATGAAACCCCCTTGGCAGGACATTTGGGACGGACAAATACATGGAACCGGTTGTTGAACCATTTCTACTGGCCCAATAGGTCTGAAAAGGTAAAGGAATTTTGCAGCTCCTGTGTCACCTGTCAGGCCAGTGGCAAGGCAGGAGGCAAGACAAAGGCTCCCCTAATACCACTTCCAGTGGTTGGGGTTCCTTTTAAAAGGGTGGGGATTGGCATTGTTGGTCCCCTGGACTCACCTACTGCATCAGGGAATAGGTATATCTTAGTGGTAGTTGCCCATGCTACTAGATACCCTGAAGCCATACCTTTTAAAACCATTGATGCACCTGCAGTGGCTAGAGCACTGCTTGGTGTGTTCACCAGAGTGGGTTTTCCAAAAGAGGTGGTGTCAGATAGGGGCACAAACTTCCTGTCCAGCTATCTGACTGCTATGTGGGATGAGTGTGGTGTCCACTACAAGTTCACCACCCCCTATCACCCACAATGAAATGGTCTTGTTGAAAGATTCAACAAAACCCTGAAGGGCATGATAAATGGGTTGTCAGAGAAACTCAGGAGGAGATGGGATGTTCTTCTCCCATGCTTACGGTTTGCCTACAGGGAGGTGCCACAGAAAGAGGTTGGTTTCAGTCCTTTTGAGTTGGTGTTTGGACACGCTGTGAGGGGGCCATTGAGCCTGCTTAGAATCTTTAGAGAAGCCTCTTAAAGAAGCTAAGGTCAATGTGCTTGATTATGTACTAGGTCTGAGATCTAGAATGGCGGAGTACATGTACAGGGCAAACAGGAAACTGGAGGCCAGCCAGGAGCTAATGAAGCACTGGTATGATCAAAAGGCTACTATGCCTGAGTATACTCCAGGACAGTTAGTTTGGGTGTTGGAGCCTGTGGCTCCCGGGGCCCTCCATGACAAGTGGAGTGGGCCCTATCCAATCTTAGAAAAGAAGGGTGATGTTACCTATTTGGTTGACCTTGGCACCCCCAGGAACCCTCACAGGGTCCTGCACGTGAATAGATTAAAACCCCACCATGACAGGGCAGACATGACCATGTTACAGGTCACTGATGAGGGTGTAGAGGAGGAAACTGAGCCTATGCCCTGTTCTCTTTGACCCCAGGCATCACTGAGTGATGTGTGCACCACATTGACACTGGTGACAGCCTACCTGTCAAAAATAAACTGTACAGGTCCGTTTCAGTTCAGTTTATAAACTTTATTCGATTGTTTAAAAAAACATCGTAAAAGTATACAGTTTAAAACATTGCACATTCATGAGTATATTCAAAAAATACAGCCCCATTGGGGGGGGGGGCTACAAATGAAATTGTTTGGCAAGAAAATTTTGGCATAAAATGTGGGAATTACTGTACATAAATTTATGGGAAAACCATACTAAGTCTTGCTGTGATAGATTTCAAAATAAAAGTAGCAGTAAAGAAACAGAAATCTGGGCTCGCGAGTGAGAATAGCCTCATTGCATTTCCTGTAGTATTTGTAGAATATTTCAAAAACATAGGTTTAAGATGGCAAATACGCTGGGCTTTGTACAAAGGACAGAGTAGAAGAAAGTGCGGTGTGCTTTGTTTAGTAAAACCATCACACGGACAAGGGGTAACCGAGTGACATTTCATTGTGGGGAAGGCAACCAAGTTATGTACTATACCTAGTCTCAGTCTTGAAAGTACAAATTGATGGGACTGTCTATGGATAACATTAAGGTACATGGGTTTACCAGGTCTGTCTTCTTTCAAAGAATAATGGAAAATATGGGTAGAATACTCTTTAGTTGCATTTTTCCGCAGATCAGATTTGACCCTCAAATATTCATTTTTGACTTCCTGTTTGGTCAGAGAATTCATACAAATAGGGTCATTACACACATCCATATCAAACAGATCCTTAACAGTTGAAATCACACATTTTAGCCAAGGAATATTTGAAACTTTTTCCAGAAGTAAACAGTCCTTAATAATGTCTTTGGTAAAGGCAGTTTCCGTCTTGGTAAAAATGGATTTGCAAACCAGCAATGGCCTTAGTCCTGTTAGATCAGATAAGTAGTCCAGATCTAGTTCCATGTGTGTTAAAACAGTGGATGCCGAAGATGGAAGGTAGAGCAACCGTTTGAGGAACATGTTTTCCATAATTTGCAGGGCCCTTACATTGAAATGTCCCCACACCCCAGAACCGTACAGTGCTATCGATGTACATCTGTGCTTGTAAATATTCAGCATATCTACAATACGGCGGCTTCCCACTTTAGAAGCAAAGCAGAAGACGCCTAGGGATGCTTTCCCCATTCTAGCTTTAACATTTGTCTGCTCTGGAGCCCACGAACCTCTGTTATTAAAAGTAACGCCCAGATAACAGAAATTGGCAACAGTCTCAATATGGTTTTCCTTAAAACAAAAGGGTTTAAGAAGTTTTGACTTTTTACCACACACCATAACAAAGGTTTTGGAGTTATTGATTTTAAGTTTCCTTCTCTGAATAAAATCATAAAACCCATTCATCAATTTTTGAAGGCCTATAGGGGTCCTGGAAAGTAAAACAGTATCATCGGCATAAAGTAATACCGGTATGGGAAGACCTCCTACTTGGGGGGCATCGGCTTGAATTTGCTTTAGATCTTGCTCAACTGAATTAATAAAGAGCGAGAAAAGCAACGGGGCCAGAACACATCCCTGTCGGATGCCGGATCTTACCTTGATCTTTCGTGTACACTCCCCCGCTGGACCATAACGGATTTGGGCCGATAGGTTAGAGTAAAGTCTGGCTAAGAAGTGTATAATGTCAGGGGGGGCCCCCATGCCCAATAAAGTTGACCATAACAAAGCATGGTCAACCAAATCGAAGGCGCTAGAAAGATCCGCAAAACACAGGTATAGTGATCCCGGTTTGGCCTTGGTGTATTTACCAATTAGAAGGTTCAGATTAATACATTGTTCAATAGTACCAAGGCCCTTTCTAAAGCCGTATTGGGATGGGGCGAGGATATGGTTATCTTTGGCCCAGTCTTCCAATCGAGTTAACAAGACCCTGCTCAAGATTTTTAATGAGGAGTCCAGAAGGGAGATAGGGCGGTAGTTCTTAGCCTCTCCTCTATCCCCCTTCTTGTAGATTGGAATTATAATGGATTCACCCCAGCTTGAGGGAGTCCTGTTATCTACAGCAGCATTAAATGCTATGGTTAATAATGGACTCTAAAGGGCCAGATCATGTTTATAAAGGTCAATTGGCACCCCATCTGGGCCAGGTGCCTTTCCCCCTTTACTATTCTTTATTGCCATATCCACCTCATGGGTCATGATTCTCAGGGGTTCAACTGGGGTGATAAGATTGTTACAGAAATTATCATTAGGTTCTCCAGTTGGGTCAAAAATCCCTGTGAAGTGTAACACCCAGCTATCTTCGCTTACTTGGGCGGTAAGAACTGGAAATTCCTCCTTTTGGAGGAATGGGCTGTTGATGGTGCTCCAGAACAGCTTGCTGTCCCGGAGGGCTGCAGCTTTATTCAGATCTTCCCAGGCTAGTTCTCTTAGTTCTTGTTTCCTGAGTTTCAGTTCGTTTTTGTAATTAGCCCTCAAGAGTATAACTGCTTCCCTATCTCTAGGTTTGATGGAAAGGGCAAGCTTAAGGGCTTTTAACGCCTTAGTGCACGCCTGATTGAACCAACCCAGTGTTTCCCGTTTAATTGGGGCCTTCTTGGTGGTGAGGGTTTGCTTGATTATGGCACCCAATTTCTCGAAATTATTTACGGAATATTCAGGTGGGGCATCGGTTTCAAGACAGCAAAGTATCGCATTTAGGCCGGCTTTCACAACACTGCGGTGTAAATTCTCGGAATTTTCCCCGCACCACTTAATGCGTATCCCATTTGGCCTGCATGGGGTAATGTCATCTACAACCCTACCGGAAAATACCTTCCTAGTGATCTCACAGAAGATGGACATAGTTAGTGCATTGTGGTCACTCAGTCCAAGGTCCAGGATATGCGGGACCGTACAATGCGGAACTATCCGAGTGGAGATGAGCAAAAAATCAATTATAGAAACAGTATTTCTCCCCGTAAAAGTAGGGGCCAAATTACCCTCGTTGTCAGGGGCATGTTGGTGAATGGACACATCATACTTTAGCATCAAGTTGTTAAGGGAAGTACCGTAGGGGGAGTGTAGAAAATGTAATAAATACTCCCCATTATCCCCATCATATCCACATGCAGTTGTATGGGAGAGAGGGCAAGTTCTGATGTTAGTCTCCCCCCCAAATAATATCATAGGATATGGCCGATTTTACAGAGAATTGAGTCTGACAGTTTCAAGTTCATCCACGACCGTGGTACTGGAAGGGTCAAAGATGTTATTATAGTGGTTGATCAATAGAATATTTCTATCCCTACTAACCATTATTTCCAGTATCTGCGAATGGGACCCCACTAAATGACTTTCCCTTACATGTATAGGGAGGTGTACAGATAATAAAATCAGTAATCTGCCTTTAGCCCTCCCCATAACAGACTCTACAGCATTACAGTTGTAAGAAACAAAACCATCATAGTGAATATCTTCCACTGACCACGTTTCTTGCAGGCACAAAATGTCAAAGTCCCTGATGTGCTCCCTCCAACCCAGGGCTGAAACTTTTTGCCGCCACCCTGCAATATTCCAACTCGCCATCGAATATCCCTTTAGCCTAGGAGCCTGTACCGTATCGGTGGGGATAGATGTGATGGAAAAAGTTGTATGGCCCACATCAGTGGGAGCCTGTACCAAATCAGTGGGGGTAACTGTGATGGGGGAGGTTGCATGGCCCACATCAGTGGGAGCTTGTACCAAATCAGTGGGGGTGGCTATGATGGAAAGAGTTACATAACCCACATCGGTAGGAGCCATCACATGAGGTACAGGAAGAGCTGCCTTCGGGACAATGGGTGGAATAGATGTCAGGTTGGGAGCGGTTTCCATGCATTGGGTCGGTGGTTTAACAGTAGATAGAACTTCACTGTTAACTGGGGCAGGAGTTGGCTCCGGGGGAGAGGAAACAGGGTGTAGTCAGTCAACTCCCTCCAGACCTTCTAGGCAACCAAAGCGGTTATAATCCGTAAAGGGGTGGAATTGGGGCGTGTATTGGGGTTGTCTAGGTGGTCTGGTATCGTAAGGTCGCTGCCTGCCCCTACGTTCCACAACAGTCCAGTCCCCTCTTCTCGATTGATGGTAATTGTTAGTTGGTGGGAAGAAGTAGGAAACTGGAAGGGTCTGGATGGTGGAATCGAAAGATCTGTTGAAGCCTGCACATATGTGGGATACCGTACGGGGATCTCTGAAGCTAATGGTTATGCAGTCTCCATTGATATTTTTAGGAGTCTTACCTATCCAGGAAACCCTCCTGACCATGATGATTTCGTTATGTAAATGGGTCGGGAGGGGTCTATTCCAATTAAGCCATTTGATTATCTTGCTTTTCAGGGAACTGAAAGTTTGTCTCCCCTTTTTCTAATGGGGGTACTCCAGCTAGGATGACTGTGAACCGGTTAGCCTCTGGTGGAAGATCAGGCCGTCTAGGTCTAGGAGTATTGTGTACCTTAACCGGGGATCCCTGATTTGCCTCATCCATGTGAACTGGGGGGTTAGATTGACTGGATTGATGACTCGCCACATGCTCGGCGGTTGAATTGCTGGGCATGGAAGGGGTCGGTAGACAGTTATTTAAAGGAGGAATGGTAGGTTGATTCGGATTTGGAGGTAGAGGGACCAGAGGAGTTGGGACAATGGGCGGGATGATTTGACATTTGGGATTACTAAGAGTAGCTAGGATAGAGGCAGTGGTTTTCTCTATGTTGGATATTCTAGAATTTAACCTATCCAATTTAGCCTCTAGTGGTGATATAATTGATTTAAGTAAAGCCACGGCCCACTCCATGGACACTTCTCTACCCGGGGGGGTAACATCATGGGGGTTGGTAATCTGGGGTGGCTCGCCCCGCACTTTGGCTGATTTTACAGACCTTCCCGTTTTTAGTTTCTTTTTTATTATACACTCTTTTCCGTTTCCTAATTGCGCCTTCTCTCTCCCCTTGACTCTTAGTTTGAATAATGCTCCCTTCAAGGTGGGACGAAAGAGAGACATTATTGCTTTCGGGGACATAATTAATGTCCGCCACAGTGTCAATTGTGGTAGCCAAGGTAGCCAAGGTGCCAGGGTCTTCTCTTGGCGGGGATGTTACCTCCAAGATAGCAGATTGTTCGCTATTTCTGTTAGGTGTTTTGGCATTAGCAAGAGGCCCTATGGATGAACGTTTAAGAGAAATAAGTTCGGTTGATAGACGTTTTTCCAGGATGACAATCTCCTTGTCTATGATATTATTGGCCCTTATGAGGAATTTCTCCATACCTCCTGCGGTTGAGAGACTTCCAGTTAGTGAGGATTTAATCCTGTTATCTCTTCCAGCCATGGCCCCCGATAGAAAGAGGGGGCTTACAAGGTTAGAGGGGTAGCCCGGTCCGGTCACTCCAGGTCACGGACGGCCACAGACGGCCCGCCCTTTGCCCGGGCTTAGCCCCGGGCGCTCCCGCGCAGCGTAGGACTCCAATATTTATATGCCAGAGGCCAATGGGCCGAGTTGTTGGAGGTGGGGCGGTGCCGTCAGGGAGAGCGGGGCCAGGTGTCTCGGCCACTGACACCGGGACTCCTGGGAAGGCGAGTCCCGGTTCGCGCTCGCAGCCCTGCAGCCTCACACAAACCCCACAGGAACAGCTGAAGCAGGGGAATCCGGAACGTCAGGCAAGTGGAAACCGAAGCGGGACCCGCGGAGCGGGTACCGCGAGGCGTGGGTTGAAGAGCCTTGTAAATAGCAGCAACGTCGGTTCCAAGTTTGGCAGAAGAGTGTCCCACGTAGGAAAGAGTCCTTTCCCCTTTTCAATTGTTGGAGGTGGGGCGGGGCGGTCAGGGAGAGCGGAGCCAGGTGACTCGGCCACTGACACCGGGACTCCTGGGAAGGCGAGTCCCGGTTCGCGCTCGCAGCCCTGCAGCCTCACACAAACCCCACAGGAACAGCTGAAGCAGGGGAATCAGGAACGTCAGGCAAGTGGAAACCGAAGCGGGAGCCGCGGAGCGGGTACCGCGAGGCGTGGGTTGAAGAGCCTTGTAAATAGCAGCAACGCCGGTTCCAAGTTTGGCAGAAGAGAAGAGTGTCTGTACAGGTCATCTGACCATGTCGGAGCTAGCATTAAAGCTGAGGTTGCTAAGATGCTGGGGGTACTTGAACCGTCTGAGAGTCCATGGGTCAGTCCATTGGTACTGGTACCTAAACCTAACCCTCAGGGGTGACTCAAGGAGTTAAGGTTCTGTGTGAACTACAAAGGTTTGAATGCAGTCACAAAGACGGACGCTCACCCTTTACCTAGAGCTGATGAGCTCATTGATAGGTTAGGGGCTGCCAAGTACCTGAGTACTTTTGATTTGACTTCAGGTTACTGGCAGATTGCCCTCAGTGATGGAGCAAAGGAGAGGTCAGCATTCTCCACACCAGAGGTACATTATCAGTTCAAGGTAATGTCCTTTGAATTAAAGAATGCACCTGCCACCTTCCAAAGGTTGGTGAACAGGGTCTTGTTTGGGTTGGAACAGTTCAGTGCAGCTTACCTGGATGATATAGCTGTATACAGTTCTACCTGGGGGAATCACTTAAACCACCTAAGGGAAGTGCTTCCGGCCATGCAGCAGGCAGGTCTGACTATTAAGGCAAGCAAGTGCCAAATAGGGCAGAGTTCTGTAGTGTACCTGGGCCACCTGGTAGGTGGGGGCCATGTACAGCCTCTCCAAGCTAA
This sequence comes from Lissotriton vulgaris, assembly GCF_964263255.1. Taxonomy (NCBI): domain Eukaryota; kingdom Metazoa; phylum Chordata; class Amphibia; order Caudata; family Salamandridae; genus Lissotriton; species Lissotriton vulgaris. The sequence continues at coordinate 1,057,601,957 of NC_141687.1, forward strand.
AATCCAAACTATTTTGAATTGGACAGCTCCTGTTACCCAGAATCAGGTCAGGGCATTCCTTGGACTGACAGGGTACTACAGAAGGTTTGTTAAAAATGATGGGACCATGTGGGGCCCCTAACAGAACTGACTTCTAAAAAGAGGCCCAAAAAGGGGATTTGGACCCCAGAGTGTCGGAAGGCTTTTGACACTCTGAAAGCTGCTATGTGTTCAGCACCAGTGTTACTGGCCCCTGACTACACAAAATAATTTGTAGTTCAGACTGATGCTTCAGAGCAAGGTATTGGGGCAGTCTTATCACAGCTAAATGAAGGGGACCTTGACCAGCCAGTTGCCTTTATTAGCAGGAGGCTTCTTCCCAGAGAGCAGAGGTGGAGTGCCATTGAGAGAAAGGCTTTTGCTGTGGGGTGGTCACTAAAGAAGCTGAGACCATATTTGTGTGGGACTCACTTTCCTGTTCAAACTGACCACAGGCCGCTCAGGTGGCTCATGCAGATGAGAGGGGAGAATCCCAAGCTGTTAAGGTGGTCCATTTCCCTACAGGGAATGGACTTCACAGTGGAACACAGACCTGGAGTTGCCCATGCCAATGCAGATGGAATTTCCAGGTTTTTCCACTTAGCCGATGAGGACTACCAGCTACCAGGGTGTAGGTTAGTAACCCATCACCTTTCCTGTGGGGGGGGGGGGGGGGGGGGGGGGTGTGCTATGTTGCAAAGTCATTCTGTGCCCCCAACTTTTTGCTGACTGGAACTGGTGGTAACTGACTCTGACTGACCCTGGGCTCTATTTAACCAGGCCCAGTGCCAATGCCAAGCTAAAAGGAACACATTAGAATACAGTTACGACACCCAACATACACTAGGGTACACTATGGTATGGTGGGGCACCCCTGTAATTGGCATGACCTACCCCATAAGCCCCTAGTATGTAATAGGGCAGGCGATTGAAACTACCTTGACGTCTCCAGTATCCTGGGGCATGGCAGTTTAGAAGCCAGCAGATTTTCTGCACTAGCATGTGTGCAGTGCTGAAGCCTGAGGTCAGTTTAAAAGCATCCCTGGTGGCCAGGACAGCTTTTAAACCTTAAATTGTGCCCAAACTCGACTTTACGGGTATGGGCCCTTAAAAATGAAAAAGCTACCATGTTTTTGCATATTAGGGACCCCCAGGGGTAGGGGGTCAGTCATCTAGAAGGAGCACAGTTATAAAATGAGTTTTATATGCCTGGGTAAAGTGAAATTTTAAATTTCACTCCCCACATTGTGTTAAAGAGCTACTCAAATTCGACTTTGATGCTAGAAGAATTGGGTAAGGATAATCTGCATGATTTCTGAGGATTCAGAACCCTGAAGTCTCCCCTAGGTGCACAGGTGTTGGAGGTCCTGTAGAAATTAGGGAAATACTTATAAAATATGGTTTTATAAACCCTGGCGCTACAAAAGTGGCCCCAGCCATTTTCCAAATTGCAAACCCCATGGCCCATAGGTTAACAAGATAGGAAGGTATTGATTAATAAATATTGATCGGAGAGGACTAGCCGGACCATTCAAAGACTTCCCAGAATGGTAGTAGTAAATCCAACAATATTATATTGTTGAATTTCTCCTAAAGTGTACATACAAGAAGTTATAAGACTTTCTTGTTTGTAAGTCCAAATTCAGCCTTCCAGTGGTCCGCCCTGATTGGTCAGTCAAGTGGATTAGCCAGGCTGCTTTGAAGAGTTGATAAGGAACCCCTTGGGTTAATCACTCTGCTGGGAGGGCAGTGTGCTGGTATGTAGGAAAGCCAGGCCAGGGGGTGTAGTCGCAAACCATTCGCTTCAAATGTAGAGGGGACTGTGTTTCAGTCCACTCGGACAGTCTTGACCCAGAGTCGGGGCTAGGCTTAAGGAAGGTATGTGCAGATGGTAGGGAAGAGTCCATGAAAATAAGCAATCCCAGGGGTGTGTTTAGTTAGCTTTTACCTCTTTGCTGGAAAATCATCCATTATGGATTTGGAAGAATGATGCACTCTAGGACAAACTAATGCCACGCTCTACAGGATGTGGTCATAACTATGAGGAGTTGCCCTGCTCTCATTGGTCAGCAGTGACCTGGTGCGTGACCAAGAGAATTTTGAATAAGTATCTGAGAGGGGCAGAGCCCTCCAGATCTGCTGCTTGAAACTTACTGAAGCAAGAAGTGCCCTGCTGAGAAGTATTGCTGTGCAAAGATTTCTAAGGCCTGACCTCTGAAGACGGCACCAAGTGAAACTGCAGCCCTGTGGATTACCTTGCTGCCAAAGGACTAAGAGTGGACTCCCTGCGAGCTACAGGTTAACAGAGCTCACTTGGACAGCCCCACAAATAATTCAAAGCCTGGAGTACCAGTGGATTAGTAAGGGTTTTGTTCAAGTGGATTGCGGAATTGAAGTTTCACACTTTCAAGGACCCTTTTGGAGATTCCAGAACCTTGGATTGTGTGTTGGATACTTTGGGACCCGCAAGCGCAACGCCAGGAAGGTGTTCTAACTGGCCCCGCTTGCTGAAGAAGGCGGCCCCCTACAGTGGTGAGACTTCTTCAGAACAATTTATAAAGGTGTGTCCCTGACAGAGAAAACGAAATGACTTAATGGGGCGCTGTTGGTTTCTAAGCCCTAGAAAGTGATTAATCTTTAAACATTCATATCTCTGGTTCCCTACAGTGGATTATTTTTGTTTCGGTGTCATTTAAAAGATAAAAATATTACCTATTTTTATAAATTGGTGTTGGATTTTTATTTAGTGTTGTGTCTTAATTATTTTACTGAAATGGTGTGTTAGAGGTATGTGGGCTGCTGAATTCATATCTGTGCATAGATCGCCGCCTAGTGTTGGGTCCAGATGATTGCACATTGTTGTCCTGGAAGAGTCTTCGAAGTATCACGAGATAGGTGGCTCCTCCCCTGAACTACAGTGTACATGGGCATCCTCTCCATCCTTAGATTGTTTTTTTCCGCCATTGGGTTCGGATGTGATTTCCAACTCTGAGTTCGGAATCGATAAAAAACTTTTCTAAAAGGCCAAAAGGCCTTCGGGGGTGTCTGTATTGTTATTGCGATCAGTACCGAAAACTTTCTTTCTGTAGTTTCTACTCGGAACGTCGAATCGGGCCGCGTGGCCTTTTCAACACCAAGGGACGATCGATGGAACCAAGTCCATTCAAAAGGTGCCCCAACTGTAACTCGAAATTTCCACACATAGATAAACACCCTGTGTGTAACAAGTGTTTATCTCCGGAACACTATGAAGCCGACTGCATAGCTTGTGCGCAGTTTCGATCGAAGAAAATACTTAGGCTTCGAAGAGCAGCGAGGCAGACAATGCAGAAGCAAGCGCCTGAGCCAGAGAACATCTTCAAAGACGACTAAGAAGTCGTCGAAGCTGAGGACTCAGACCAACAGTCGGAGCAGGGGTCGGAACGTGACTCCAGCTACTACGTCGACGAAGAAGACAACATCGTCGAGGTAGGGGATGACGATCCAGGCATAGGAGCTGTCGAGGACGACTCCGGCGAGGACACGGGGCCAACCGTGAGTACGGAGCCCAGTAATGTTACTGATACGCTTCCAGAGGCTCAGGTCGATGCATCGCCGGAAGGCCTTAGCCAAGACCCTACCATCGATTCTATAGCCCCGCAATTCAGCCCGGCTAAGAATATAAGACAAGAGCCATCACTGCAACATTACCATTCCATGGTAAGATCGAAACCAAGTGAAGGAAGCAAAACAGAAACCGAAGCTTATAGACTTTACAGTCTTCGGGTTGAGAGGGGCGGATCCATCGGCACCGACCAAAAACAAAATAGCCGTCGACCCGGCCGGGTCGCATATGAGGGTTGTCGAGCCGAGGGCCAGTACACCCAGAGACATGCCTACGCTGAAGGCCGTTGAACCGACAAGATCGATGTCGACGCCAGGCAACATAAAGAAGACGGTTGTCGAACCGAAGCAAAGAGTCGACAAGCCAAAGACGGTGCAGACAAAAACACTCGACCCGAAGGAAAGGATCGAGGCGAAGGGGTCTGTCGAGCCAAGGCAACAAATCATCGCTCCTAAGCAGCAGGCTTGGAAGACGACACAAGCCCAAAAAGTGATTATCGAACCAAAGAAAACGGTCGGATAGATAACCATTTCGGCACCGAAGAAGTTCATCCAGCCGAAAAAGACTGTGGAGGAACAAAAGTCCCTCAGACCGATAACATTTGGACTTCCATAGCACATGAGGCAAAAAACGGTCGAACCGACAACGAAAATCGACCCGACGCCAACAAAGAAGGCAATAACGGGGAAAAGACCTCAGCCACATGAAGAGCAAGAGCCCTCAACAGAAGAACAATCCAAGCTGTACGTCGACCCCGATACTGGCAGAGTTACTCTATTAAAAAGGAAAATCAGACCAGATACTTACGCTGAAACCTATAAAATCCCACTAAAGAAAAAGACTATTCAACATCTCCTACTCTTTGAGCCTATCAGACCACATGTGCAAGAGGCTTATACATATTCTCCCACACACACAGATGAGGATGTAGAATATGGGGATAATGAAATTCATAATTATCCTGTGGACAATGACCAGGACAACCAAACTCAACAATCGTCTGACCCTGTAGACTCTCAGCCTATGCAAGACAATACTGCCTACCCTGTAAAGACTTCAACGGTATACCACAGTGTAGGAGGAGTCAAGATGGCGGGCTGACTCCGCTGAGTGAAAGACGCTACATGATGCTGCTCTGCCAGGGATGTGTTTGAGCTGAGAAAACGGATAAAAACGTTCCGCTTATCTAATCTGCAGTTTGGAACCAACAAGATATGTATGCCTGCGAAAAAAAAAAAAAACCCAGAACGCCATAACAACACTTACGAGTAGCGTTCAACTCTCGGGTCACAGTCCGAGATAACCTTGGCCCTCGGTCCCGATCCGTTCTGCTACATTGCTTGAATCGCTTCTCAGCTTTCCTACACGGCCTCAATGCTACGGGCTCTGCTTCAATTTGGCAGCGGGAACCTGTCCCGCGTTTGGTTCTACGCGGCAGCTCGCCCTGTTAGCACGCCAGGAGGGGAAGCAGGCTGGGCGTGCTCACCACAGCTGATTGCACACCTGATTCAGCACACAACCTTCACAGGAGCACAGAGGAAACTACAGCGAACGGAGGCAATAGGAAAATCGATGTCCGCTCGGCAGACAAGGACCACACGGAGCAGGAAGATCGCCCCGGCTGGAAGACATCCAAACGCAAGTACAATGGCTGCAATTACTGGGATCGCTGGGGTGGCGGCTGTGGGGGTGTCCGGCAGCAGCAAGGAACCTCAGCTTGCTCAAGATACTAGCTGTACTGAAAAATGCGGGGGGTCGAAAGTGAAAAGCAATAAACCGGCTGGTGAGACAGAGGAAAAGACACGCTGGGAGGGGAAAAACGCTCCTATCAATAGCGATTGTACAGAACCAGATCCGGATTTAGAGCGATTGACCATGCTTAAAAATAAATAAAAAACTGAACAATACGGATAAAAAGGAAGAAACAGAAAACATTATATCTGTAAAGAACTTAACAGTGGCGGAAACTTCAGATAAAGATAAAGAACCCTGTGTAAACATTGTCTCATGTTCAGATCTGCCAAATACTGCTTTGGAAACTCAGCTAGGGAGCAGAGCGATTATACTTGGCGATGGAAGCTTGACTATGCGAACTACAGAAGAAACAGAGGGGACAAAAATTATGGCTCAAAACCAAGAAAATCAAAAAAAAAGTGTGGAGGAGTCTATCACTGCTACTGGTAGTGTTAATATTGATCTAAACGAAAAAAGGGAGAAGGAAATTGGTGAGGGCTCAACGCTGGAAACTATGGCTGCAGCCGATGAAGACTCGAATTTAGAGTATGAAGAGTTGACAGACGATGAGGGAGCTGATGAAGCACTTAAAACTTTAGCAAATAAGAAAACTACTTTTAAGAAAATCAAGATGAAAGTTAAAACCAAGCAAAAAAATACATTACTTAAGACGGTCAATAAGGAAGCTCTTGGAAATAAAAAAAGCCGCCTAATTGACGATAGTCCTCTGAGAAGATGGATTGAGGCAAAGGGAGGGGTCAAGAGCATGGCTTTAAGATTGTCAGGTGCCAGCCCAGACGAGGGGCACAGTACTCAGGGGGCTTGTAAAAACAACCCTATAGATGTCACTGGCGATCCTATCCGGGATGGTGTCTCTATAAACCAAGAGACTCCGCAACATTCGGCCTTGGCCATGACCGATACAGAGTTTGCAACTGGGGTATCCCCAATAAACACAACCGCCTCACCTACTCATATCTACAATACTGTATCTATTCCGGCCGCGCACAATAATGAGGCGAATGAGTCCGGAGACCAAGATCTTGACTGTCACCCCCGACCCTGAACAATTGAAAGACAAGAATGAGCCTATAATGTGAAGTTTGAAAAAAACACAGATACCGATTATAGAAACCTCTACTGAAAATATAGGCAGTAGTCTTGGAGAAAACGATATAGAGCTGAGATCAGACGACTCTATTAACAAAATCCAAGATACGCCAACAAGTTCTGGACTGCTATCTGAAGCTAGATCTCAACAAATGGCCCCACAGGAATCCTCTAACTCCATTAACCCTTCCAATCTCCTTAACCCCTCTAAGGTTCCAGATCCAACGAAGACATTTATGGAATCAATTATGCAGACTCTCCTAGAGCAAAGAGCGGAGATCCAACAACAATATTTGCAACTTAGAGAAGACAATACTAAGATGCAAGAAACGATGAGTATCATTTGCCAAGGCCTGGGAGGAGCGACAAAAGAGATCAAAGACATCAAACAACGTATTGTAGAAGTGGAAGGAGACGTAAACAAGACCTCAGCAACAGCAAAACAGAATACATCAAGAGTCTCTAAGCTAGAAGCTAAAGTGGAGGACTTGGAAAATCGCGCTCGAGGGCAAAACCTCAGATTATTTGGTATACCAGAAGGAATGGAGGGGTCTGATCCGAGGACATTTGTGGTGAAACTTTTTCAGAGAGCCTTCACTGATCTTGCTGATTGGGACTGGGATTCACAGCTGCAGAGAGTCCATAGACTGCCTTTGATACAATGAAATACTAACAGTAAATTTCCTCGACCGTTCCTGATCTATTTTGGTAACTTTCTTTTGCGGCAAGCTGTATCACTGAAAGCAAGGCCTAATAATCCCGTGACTGTGGACAATTTAACTTTTTTTGTGAAGTCGGATCTTAGCAAGGGTACCATGGACACACGCTCGGACACAGTTGCTTTCAATGCATTGCTAGAAAGAGCAGCATACAACTACCACGTGGAAATGCATGCAGACCCCATTGAGCAAGACTTCCTTTTCGATACTTTCAACACCTCTGAAAGATCAGTGAAAACATTGCCAATGTTAAAGGGGGTGCTTAAACACGCAGGGGACATATTTAAGGAAACAACCAGTCAATAACCCCAGGATAGAGAACAAATATAGGCCAGCACCTGTAGACCCTACCTACATTAAGGGACAGCTACTTTTAGACTCTTTGGTAGTATCCAATGCACGCAAACATGCAAATTCGCAGACTACTGGCGAGGCTCCACCTCCAGATAAGTAGTCTAAGATTCTGGAGGCCTCGGGAAAAAGGGTAGCTGCTCAAGCAGCTGACATATGGAGAATCTCAAACACACAAGCCCTGTTAGCCAGGTATGACAGGGCCCATTACGACACACTAGAGCAGATTCTCCAGCATCTGCCTGACCTTTATAAGGAACAGGCAGAATACCTGATACAAGAGGGAAAGCTCAGATCTAACGCCTCCATCAAGTGTGCGCTAGATGTGGCACACACAGCAGCCAGGGCTATCAATACCAGTGTCATGCTTAGACGACATGCGTGGCTCCGCATATCTGGGTTTAAAAATTTGGTTCAAAGCACTTTACTTAATCAACCAGTGAACCCTGATTATTTGTTTGGCCCTAATGTGGACACAATACTAGACAAAATGAAGAAGGATACCCAGACTGCAAAGTCTATGGGAGCCTTGCAGTCACAACAATACAGAGGTGGCTCCTTTCGTCGCTCCGGCAACTGAGGAGCTGCAGGAGCAGGCTCAACACAGCAAACCTCTTACAACAAGGGGAACACGCAAAACACCTACAACAAGAACAGTAGAGGTGGATACCGTGGCAATAACAGCAAGGGTAGAGGACAAAAGAATAACACCACCAGATCCTCTACCAATACCAAACAGTGACTTTCTGTCACTACCCCCAGACCATGTAACACAGGTCGGGGGAAGATTACAGCATTTCCTGCAAGTCTGGTCAAACATAACCACAGACAAGTGGGTGAGGCAAATTATTCAGCATGGCTATTGCCTAGAATTGACCTCCACACCACCCAACATTCCCGCAAGACTCGTCCTATGTCTGCATAACACCTACACTTATTGCAGCAGGAAGTCATCAGCATGCTACAAAAAGGGGTCATAGAACTTGTACCCTTAGAACACCAGGGTACAGGGGTGTACTCGCTGTACTTCCTAATCCCCAAAAAGGACGGGTCTCTCAGACCAATTTTGGACCTCAGGCCCCTAAACCAATACATTTTATCAGAGCATTTTCACATGCTCACTCTACAGCAGGTGCTACCACTGTTGCATCAAGGAGACTTCCTCGCAACACTAGACCTCAAAGACGCATATTTCCATATACCAGTAACCCCAGCACACAGGAAATATCTTAAGTTTACAATACAAAACCAGCACTACCAATTCAAAGTCCTTCTTTTTGGGGTGATAACAGCCCAAGAGTTTTCACCAAGTGCCTCGCAACAGTAGCTGCACATCTGAGAAGGCAGCATATTCATTTCTATCCGTATCTGGACGACTGGCTGATACAAGCACAGTCAGCCCAGCAATGTGCCAGCCACATGTCACGCACAATTCACCTCCTGCACAGTTTAGGTTTCTCGCTGAACTATCCAAAGTTCCACCTTCAGCCGGCCCACGTACAACTATAACTGGGAGTGACTATAGACACTCTGGCAGGGAAAGCACAACCAAATCCTGTCGGAATAAACAGCATTCAGGCGCTAATCAAAAAATTCAGGCCACAACACTCGCTCCCAGCCTGAGTGTTTATGCAGCTAATAGGCATGATGGCCTCATGCATTTTCATAGTCCCTCACGCAAGACTACACATGCGTCCGCTGCAGGAGTGCCTAGCATGTAAGTGGAACCAGGCTCAAGGACAATTAAGCGACCTAGTGTTGGTGACCAGTCGTGCATACAACTCTCTGCATTGGTGGAATCCACAAAACCTTTGCAAGGGCCGACTGTTCCAAGAGCCTGTATCACAAATAGTCTTAAAGACGGACGCATCCCTGATAGGGTGGGGAGCCCATGTCCTCCACCACACAGTGCAGGGCTTATGGACCACGCAGCAAAAGAAAATGCACATCAACCTACTGGAGCTGATGGCAATTTTTATGGCAAAAAAAGCTTTCAAAGTACATCTCTGCAACAAGACCGTGTTGATCCGGACGGACAACATGACTGCGATGTACTACATACAGAAACAGGGTGGAACACACTCTCCACAGCTGTCACATCTAGCTCAGAGCATATGGAAGTGGGCCATTCAAAGAAACATTTTTCTGATGGCAGAACACCTCCCAGGCAAGGACAATCAGATAGCGGATCTGCTCAGCAGACACAGCCAACAGATGCACGAGTGGGAGATTCACCCCACAGTGCTTCAACCATACTTCCAGCAGTGGGGACAACCAGAGATATACCTGTTCGCCACAAAAGAAAACGCAAAATGCCAGTTCTTCGCCGCAAGGTTCCCACACCCGCAGTCTCAGGGCAATGCGATATGGAGGAGCTGGTCAGGCAAATTTGCCTACGCTTTTCCACCAGCACCGTTGATACCGCTAGTGGCAACCAAACAGCGCCAGCACTCCATGACGCTAATCCTGGTTGCTCCAACATGGGCGAGGCAACCGTGGTACACCACGGTCCTAGAACTTTCCGTGGTGCCTCATCAAAGACTAAAACTAACACCCAGTCTCTTAACGCAGAGCCATGGAGTCATTCAGCACCCAGTTCCGCAGCAGCTGAACCTTGCAATTTGGCTCCTGAAGTCATAGAGTTTGGCTACCTAAACTTACCTCCTGACTGCATGAACATTATCAAGGAGTCAAGGAGACCTACCACAAGAGCATGCTATGCAGCAAAGTGGAAACGTTTTGTCATTTACTGTAACAACAATGACATAAACCCACTAGACGCATCAACTCAAAATATCATATGCTATCTTTTGCACCTACACCGCTGCAATCTAGCCTACACATGTACACTCCAAACAGCAAGCTGCTGTAGGACAGGCTGTTCTACAAACTCTGTTTCAGACTGCTGCAGCTTGCACAGGTAGCCACCGCTAAGGGAGAGACTGCTATACATTCTATGCACAGATATGAATTCAGCAGCCCACATGCCTCGAACGGAATATGCTACTTACCAGTATGCATCTGTTCTTGGCATGTAGGGCTGCTGACATTCATATCGCCCACCCTCCTTTCCGGTGCCTGTCGCAGCTGTAGCATTCATTTTAACTCACACTTTCTTGCATGGACATCTCTAACTGTACAATACTCCATCTCTGCCACAATGGCGATAAACAATCTAAGGATGGAGAGGATGCCCATGCGCACTGTAGTCCAGGGGAGGAGTCACTTATCTCGTGATACTTCGAAGACTCTTCCAGGACAACCATGTGCAATCATCCGGACCCAACACTAGGCGCGATCTATGCACAGATATGAATGTCAGCAGCCCTACATGCCAAGAACAGATACATACTGGTAAGTAGCATATTCCTTTTGAATGCTTTACATACCTGTCTTTGTAGTTAAACGTGTCTGCTCGCAGCCACGTTACCAAGGGTTGAGCAAAGGAATAATTTTCTAAGACCTATGCTGAGCCCTATCATGTGTTAGTGGCCTTATTGCCAGTGGCAGTCCTACATTTGCCCCTACCAATAACCCACTTTCCAACAAACATTTATTGCACAACATTGACCAAACATGGACACAGGACTCTAAAAGGAGATCCACACCAATTTTGTAAAAATATACTTTGTATTTTATTTTAAGACCAAGATCTTCGCAATAAGGTAAAAGCATTTTTAAATAAAAATACTTTTCACTTTCAAAAGTCAACAATTAGAATCTTTTTTTAAGCTGTTCAGTGTTAACCTATGGGGAAAACAATAATGCGATAAGTCACACACTTATAAATCAATTCTTCGGGCCCAAAGAGGAGCAAGGGTCAGGTGAGTGCCAAAACTGCATCACCAGCAGCACAGGGGTAGTCCGTGCAGAGTTCAAAGTCTGAGTTCGGCCCAATGCTTTTCAATGGAGACTGGGGGCTAACTGGAGCCACACTGCTTGCCGGTAAGTGGGTTGTTTGCAGGGCTGGGGCCAAGCTAGTCTTTGTCTTTAGTATTCTCTGCAGGGATGTCTTCTTTACTCTTTGGTCATCGCATATCTGAGTTCCAGGTCTGGGGTGGACACCTAAATAATACATTTTGCAGGTAGGGCTAATGGGCACCTTACGTGGGGTGACCACACTGTATTATGCCACCCTCCTTTGGGAGGGGACATAGGCCTAGCCCTGAGTGGAGGAGTCTTTCTCCCCCCCCCCCCCCCCTCCCATCTTCAAGATGGCGACTGAAAGATGTGATTCGCCTCGCTTCCCCCACCTTAGGAGTGTAATTAGCAGAGGTGGCCACACCTCCTATTCTTCAAATCTATTCGCTACTAAAGTGGGGGTGTAAATCGGGGGCTGCCATCTGCTGCTAGCAGCAGAGATTGGGGGTTGCATTACAAAGACAGCAGGCCTTTGAAGCTTCCCACGTTTAGCACTTGCCCATCCTGGGGGAGGAGGTGTGACACCTCTGCCCAGGATGTGCATTGTTTCTGGTCCCAGAGAGCAGTGACGCTCCACCCAGCCATCCAGAACCATATCTGGTGGTGGCTGGCTGCCTACAGCCAGTCGGAGACCACCCCAGGATTGGTAGGTTTTCATGGGGCACCTATGAGGTGCCCTCTGAGTACATGGTACAATAAATCTCACACTGGCATTGGTGTTGAGTTCCCAGCCAACGTACTCGCTATTGTTTTACGGGCACTCACAATATTAAGGAATGGGCCCTAATATTGTTGGGGCATATCTGTTCATGCAGATCAGTCCTCAGCTGTGATTTTGTGCACCCTGCCTTATGGATGTGAGGCTTGCTGAGGGCTGACTAACCTATACCAATGCGTCGGTTTCTTGCTACGGGGGAGGCAATTCATTGCTCCTCAATGCTTGCGCAAAGTAGGGGATGAGTCTTGTTCTTTACCAAAGAGGAGGTGATGCGTTGATTCTCTTACTGCGTTCCGGTTACGATGCGGCAAGATGGTACCTCGATACGATGCGACAATCTGGTGCGATAAGATGGCACCCTTGATGCGATGTGAAGACTATGCGTTCACGACCGGCGGCCATGCGGCAAACTCTGTAACTTTGGAGCCGCAACAGGCCCTGCGACACGCTTCTCCGGTGATGGGACGGCGACCCTCGCGTGGTGACATGCTTCTCCGGTGATGCGTCCGTAAACAGCTCCGACGAAGGCACACTTTTCTGGTGAGGCGGCAGCTACCTCTGAAGTGACGACACGCTTCTCTGGCGAAGCAACAGCTGCGACTGTGACACGCTTCTTCACGTTGAGTCAAGCTTCCAGCCACACGCAGGCTTCTGCAGACAGAACCCCCAGCAAGGAAATTCAGAGGGGAGCTGGTGGTGAAGTCTTTTGTCCCTGAGACTTCATCAGCAGGAGGCCAGCACAATTCAAGCCCTTGGAGAAATATTCTGCAAGATGATGAAAGTTCTTTTAAAAGTTCCTTCTCCTTTCCTTGGCAATAAAAAAAACCACTGCATGCCAACCCAGCAACATCGCAGACTGGCAGGGTGATGTTCAATTTCCTGCAGCTTCCTTAGTTCTTCTCCTTGGCAAAGGTTTATCTTGTTCCAGAAGTGATTTAAAGTCTTGGGGTCTGGGTTCCCGTATTTATCCTGCAAAACCCTTTGTCCTCTGAAGGCAGATGGTCGTGTACCTAGTCCAAACCAGTTCTGTGCAGTCCTAGAGCACTTTGTTTGCATGCCTCCTTCTTTACTTTGGCAGTGTGGGCCAGGGTCATCAGACACACCACAGGAGGTGGAGCCAGCGTTGCAGAAGGCAGGCACAATCCTATTCAGGCCCAAGTGCTACTCCTCCCACCACTCTACATGCAGATAGGTCTGTTCTGCCTTGTGCTGACTCACCCTGTCTCCTGGAGCCACTCCAGCCCCTGTCACTCACAATGCAGACATACAATACACAAGCTAGCAGAGGCAGGCTGGATGGTTAGGGAAGGAAATACCTACTTTTTAAAAGTGGTATTTTAAAGCGCGATGCTAAAATTCATCTTTTAGTGAAGTTGGTTTTATCATTCTGAGTTCACGGATACTAAATTCGAATTTCTACCATGTTCCCTGGGTCGGTTAGGATTATAAGATGTTATAATCAAACTGCCCATTCTGGCCTATGGGGACAGGTAACCTTGCAATAGTGTAAAACTGTGGTTCCCAAAGTGTGCGCTGCGGCGCCCCGGTGCGCCGTGATGAGAAGCCAGGGGCGCCGCGCCGCCACCCAGGATGTGGCTCCTTTGTGCTTAATGTGATCCCAGCCCTCGCCCTCTGCATTTAAATGGCTCAATTAAGAGCTCTGTAAGGTTACGGCGGGCGAAATGGCTAAAACTGTAGCTGCCTAAAGGAAGAGATAGATGGCCGGGTTTTGCTTAAACTAATGCAAGTGAGTTTTAAACCTTTGCAGGGAAAAACAAAACTGAAATAAAGAGCCCTGGTGCATTTGCAAGAGTAGGTGCTTTATTTATGAAACGTATGCCAAAAAAGACAAAGTTCCACTGTGATGCATGACCCAGCAACCCTGGTCAGTTCCTAATCAGTTTTTACTGCCGGCATGGAGAGCAGTGTCATGCTTCTGCTTGAAGTGGAAATTAGATGAAGACCAGCATGCTGGTTAGGATACCGGCATGAGGATGAAAACCCTGAGAGTATATTACTATTTATATAAACACATAAATGCTATAGGAAAAAATACATGTAGCAATTTTTTAACTGCATGTTAGCCTGAAAATCAAAATGCATCTGATGCTATAACTCACTCCTGGCGCTTCAAAAGAAAACTGCATTACTAACTGGTGTATGTTGCTCGTCTTCATTTTATTTAATTACGCAGTGTATTTAAAACATACTGTATTTTTCAATCCGCAATCTGTAAAATCAGTCTTCTAATTCTATACCAACATTTGCGCAACTTTACTGCTCTACCATGTGTTACTGCTTACAAAGTACATTTTCCCAAAAGGAAGAGGGAAAACATCCTTGGCAAAGAAAGTGTAACCATTCTATTCACAGCAGGAGAGTATAATAATAAAGGCTTCCTCTGCAGTAAGCCCTCTTTCTGTGCTGCAGCAGACAAGGTAAGCATCCCTCTTGCCAGCTTTCTAATTTTACTTGCAGACTTTTGTATCTGTTGATAATTGTCTTGCTAGTGATGGTCCACTATTCTACTAAATTTACACCTCCTGATCTGTAGCCCCTATTCTTTCGTGCGCAGTGCTGTGTGGCTTTCACATGATCTGACATTAATTCAACATTGAACAGTTTTTGGTCATGGATGATATTTAGATCTAGTCTAGAGGACAGCTTTAGACAGCTGCTGTTAATTGACCTGTAGTGCCCAATTCCAATATTTAGAG